>NC_143014.1:413037933-413300433 GCF_055824585.1 Amblyomma mixtum
GCGAAAGTACGGCCTGAGGTTGAAAATATAAAATTTCTGCAATATTTGATGGCCTCAAGAAGCCACAACACTATCTTTCTTGCAAAAACTGAAAAAAAAAGAGAAAATTATCTCAAAATTGCAACATGGGTAAAATTTAAGAACGGCAGATGGGGCCCCACGTAATCTAAAAAGTGAACTAAAAGGGGGCGAGGGGTTAGTCCCTTCGGTGACGAACTGGTTCACCACAACCAATCAGTCCTTTTCAAGACTGACTGCAAAGGGTTTAACTTTTGATCTCCTAGCAAAGGGGTGCGACAGTTAGTCCACAAAAAAAAAACTGTCGTTTAAACAAAAATCATTCCTGAAACGTCACTTCAGGAGTAAAAATGCACGCAGTAGTTCCCTACAGCATTTATCACACATATGACAGCCAACAGAAGAGAAATTAACAAGCATAACAAAACCGGAACTGAAACTCATAGCCTCTGTGTTGAAAACAGAGCGCGCATCTAACTATAAGTCACCGCATCAAACGCTCCAGAATGAGACAGAAAGTCTTTTATACGAAACATTCATGTAGTTCGGAAATACCGCTCACATTTTTATCAGTTATTTCTGTTTAGAGGAAAGCATGGGGATTTTCACACTGGTGTTCTTTCACTCTTCCTATGGAGTACAGCAGCGGATGTACAGTCGGGGACGAAAGTCTCCGGACTACGTGTTCCTCAAACGAAGCTTATAGCTCTACTATCAGACAGCGGCTGGAGACCCCACTTGTGGTGATGAAAGAACAAAAATTTAACTTTTACCTCCACAAGTGTGGACTCCAGCTGCCGGCTACGAACCGAGCTATCGGCTTGGTTAGAGGAACACATGGTCCGGAGACTTTTGTCCCCGAATGTACAGTACAGTCCCTTCAGACATTTCATAGCATATTTAGAGATGGATCCCCTATTCTCTCGTTATGCATTGCGTGCATGGCTGCTCATGTTTAAGTTGAACCAAACTCTTTTGCGTAATCTCTGAAGGCGATATGTTGAATCTCGTTGTATTACACGCATTTTTATATGCCCCAATTGGATGCACGTGATTTGTGTTGCAGTACCTATTCCAAAAACCAGGCTGCTATCTTCTGCAAATTAAGTCTACCGTTGCTATGATTCCGTTCGCAATTACCTCAATAAAAAAAAATCTACGCTGCTGAAAGTAAGTTAATCGCTCTGTAATAATTGCAATCTCCGCCGCCTCATTTAATATGCATTACCATTAACCCGTATACACCTAGCGCCCTACATGTCGGACACCGTTTTTTTTTTCCAGTAACTCTAAAAGATTACTGTGTAAAAGCTTGCGCCCACTAGCGCTGGTTCACGAGGCTTTAAACTTATCTTGTGCAAGGGTTGCGTTCTGGCTTTATTGTTCTGGCTTTATCGTTCTGGCTTTATCGTTCTGGCTTTATCTTGTGCGCAGTTTGCGTTCAGTACGATCCGTCACTCTTCTTTGGACGCCATTTTTCTGCCTCGACCCCATCTACTTCAAGAAAAACAAATTTTTGCGCATTGTAATATAAATACCACTATGCAAAATGATAAATACGATTTTAAAGTTGATGTCAAATGTTTGAAGCTTTACCACGAGTAACAGGTAGCGCATTTGCCTACCATCCGATATTGTAGGATGGCTTAAAAGTCTTTGTTCAAGAAAATATTTCCATCAATAAATGAATGCCGCCTAATTCTGGAGTGAAAAAAAAAACACATTTTATATAAGAAATACTTCAATTTCTTCAAATTCCTCAACTTTCGGCATATATGGGTTAAGCTTTCATTTTTCGGTGCTTCCATTGCAGTTCGGGTCATTAGACAATGTGCGTACAGGGTTGCAAACTTCCCTATAACATTACCAACCTTCAGTAGATCCGCAGTTACTTGGTCCTCTCTACCTCTTTTTGCGTTTGCATTGATTCTGAGGCTTCCCATTCTTCCTCTTTAACTACAGCAGAAAATTTCATTTCTGTGGCTTGGCTATTTTTGCCATTAGCACTGTGACCATTATGATTGCGGTACAAGGCACTACGGAATTCTTCTCATATTCAAGCTGTCTAATGCAGACTGCTAATGGCATTCTCGTCTTTCCTTGAGTACGTCTGCACTTAGAGAAAGACATAAGAGTACATCTATAGTTTCTGACAATATATCATTTCCTCTTTACTACTTGGCATCCTGAGTTGTTTAACTAATTCGCAATCGTATTCACGTTATACTCCGTTGTGTTGCTTATTTTCCACTTATTCCTTACTTTCCGTAGTTGTGCTTGCCTTACCTTAGTGGTGGGGGTCAAGAGTTTCATATACTGGCACTTCTTAACGGCGTCCATTTTTTTCATAGGAGAGCTTGCTAGTATCCTACCTAGGTACCCAACGTCCTACTTCAAACATGCTTTCCACGATTGTGTTGGTGAAGTTGTCATTTATAGCATCTGCGTTGGGGTCATCTAACTTGGTTAAAGCGAAATATTTGTTCTCGACTGCTGACGACATTCTCGTCTTTCCTTGGGTACGTCTACACTGAGAAAAAGACATAAAAGTACATTTATAGATTCTGACCATACATCATTTCCTCTTTACTGCTTGGCATCCTGCGTCGTTTAACTAATGGACTTTCGAACATTTCCTTTTGCTGCCAACTGGTTTATATGCTCCTTTAATTATGATTACTTTTCTTTGTTCGATTTCTAGACCTCATGATCGTATTGTGGCTACGATTCACCTTGTATGACACCTTTTCATCCAGCACGATGCCAGAATGGGCGCACATTATCGTGTATATTTCATTTTTATTCTCCTCATTCACACTTTTGCATGCCTATTGCCGGTTCTTGCATTAGCAGAGGAACGTATTTTTAATTTGTGAGTTATTTTTCTCTCTAAATTCTACGAATGCTCCTCTCTGCATCCTATATAGTGCTACGACGCTTCTCATTCTTTCGTCTGCTCGAAAATTATCAGAAACACATCACATACGCCAATAAGTCCAATCGCCGAAATAAAAGGTGACTAAAGGAAAATGACACAATCCTAATCAATGCCCCCATTTCTCGAGGTTCCTAAATACACAGTGGTGTCTATCCGCTGAGTGGCGAATTCGCGAGGAAGCAAGCGCGCTCGCAAGATCCGCCGTGTACACTCCTGTAATGGCTAGCGCTGGCAAAACTGAGAAACGTGTCTGCCGAAAAAAACAGTGTTGCTCAAAGAGGTTACCGCGAGCAGCACTAATCCTTTCCACGTGGCGCGGCTAATCCCGCATCTAGACACATCCATCTGGTGCGTCCTCCACTACACACTTGTGGCTAACATCACGAAGCTGGGCAACGCTGCAAAGATAAGTCACAAAATAAAGAGAGGAGCGGCGAGAAAGAAAAGTTCTTAAAGGTGTGCAGCGACCTGTCCATAGTTCCACCAGCTACCACTGCTAAAGAGGAAGCTTTGATAAGCCTACGAATGTTCAAGGGATTAACGGCTCTGATACCTTTTGTCCTTTTTGTTCTCACCGAATCGAGCTACATGTTTTCTCAGTCTTATGCCTGTGTTTCTTCGATAAGCGGATCACAGGCGCTATGTTCACCTATCTAGTATGATGTTTTGCAGCCGCAACCGGCTATACGCAGGCAGACGCTGCTCTCGCGCACGTCGCCGCCGGAGAACTGTGCTTCCATGGGCTGCTAACTGTCGCTTTCCGATGCCTGCTGGCTGTGCTTGAAAACAATGTTCAGTTTGCGCGCTGCAACTGCGACACTGTAGGATGGTTAAGAGTGCATAAACGAAAAACGCGAAGATAGAGCATGCACTGACAAGTTATGTTTATTTACACAACAAAGTTTTCTTTTTTTTTTTACAAATCGCATGACCAGACCAGTGCGAAAAATGAAACCAATTTTATCAGGTTGTACTACGCACGTATGTTACCGCCTTATCGCCAGATTCTTATTAGTTTTGCCTCGTCCGCAGTTAGCGTTACAGAGCAGGAGAATAAGCCTTGTTTTTTTCATAGCTCTATAAACACGTGCACAGTGGTAGACGAATATCCGATTTCTGCGAATACGATGCATCTGGCTCGATACGCCACCAAGCGACACAAGGTAAGCGAGGAGAAAAAATGTTGACGTCCGTACATGACTGAGCTTTCGCGTTATTAATCCAGATATAGCGTCGATTATACCCGGTCTTCTATCCTGCGCTCAGAGCACGGCTACTAGCTTCCGAGAGCACGGTCACCACTTCCGACTGGCTTCCGCGGTACAACGTGGAGAGAGCGCTGGTGCGACAGCACACACACAGCAGGAAATCTATTAGGCTTCCGACAAGTGGCGTTCTTTGCGCATGCCAGATCAATGACGGCAGACTTTTGACCCGGAATTGAATGGAACGGCTCGAAAAACGAGATCGCGAACGACAGAACGAAAGGCAGCCAACCTGAGGAAAGAGACCCGCTGAAGCGACGGCCGGAAGACCCCCTCGTCGGACTTCGAGCGCGGAGCCCAGCTCACTTCCACGGTGCGGCAAAGCAACCGGTAACAATGCTGTTCTACTGCACAGGAAGCCGAGCGCTCGCCCTTTAAATAAAGGTTGGCGAAATGATAGTAACTGTAGCTGCCTAATTAGTCTGGCTGCCTGTTACTGAAAATCTACAGGAAATCTAAACTCTGGCGTATCGTCTCTAACTCGTTTGTAAGAGCTTGTATGATTCTAGAAGAAGTTCATGGAAAGATAACGACACACACAGCAGCGCAGATAGCACGATTTTCGGGTTATGCTCTCCCCGTCACGAGCTTGGTCTTGCTTACCGTTTCTGCGATCGCAACTTGATACATAAATATCTTAGGCCAAGAGGTAATAGTCATCCGCCTTAACGGAGGTACAGATATAAGACGGGAAATGATTTATACCGGGGCATATGCAATGAGCCTGCTGCGGTTACGTTGTCCTGTGTGTTTTCTTGTTCCTTGCAGCCTTGTGTATATCGTGTACCGTTATGTAATACTGCAAGCAATGCCATGATTCCGTGTACGCTTATCTCCCACCACGTCAAAGCTTTAGCATGTCTGTTGTGGCCAGCGCGCTGCTGGTAGTTCGCATTGGTGTTCATAATGTGCTCACATTGAATGTACAACTTTTTGTTTTCTAATCTACTACAAAATAGCACATCGCACTGTAATGAAAATCAGACTTCAAAGCTTAACGTCGAAGAAACCACTAACGAACTGCTGCTAGCCTGAACTTAATTATCAACCGCTGCTGCCCCGTGACTCCCTGTTAATAAACCTCGAAAAATCACTTTTTTAGGCTTATGAAGCGCCAATATCGGTCGAAAGATATCGAATAAAATCGGCGAAAATTAGAACGAGGCATCTGCTCTTGCGAGCAGCACGCTAGTAGATGCGTTTGCTGCGCTATGACACAAAGTTGCACGTGATTTCGATTCTCTCCAATGTTTTACGATAAATTCATTACTGCCCGTTTCGCCAGCAGCTCGCAAAATCGCGAACGCTTCTGAGTTATCGTAAATGTTTCAGTGAAATCATATGCTTTGCTATGCTTAGCAATATCGGTGGTCGTGATGCGTTCACAGCGTGCTTAGAGCGGTTCAGAACGAGCGCATTGACCCGCCGCGGTGGCTCAGTGGTTACGGCGCTCGGCTGCTGGCCCGAAAGACGCCGGTTCGATACCGGCCGCGGCGGCCGAATTTCGATGGAGGCGAAATTCTAGAGGCCCGTGTACTGTGCGATGTCAGGGCACGTTAAAGAACCCCAGGTGGTCGAAATTTCCGGAGCCCTTCACTACGGCGTCCCTCATAGCCTGAGTTGCTTCGGGACATTAAACCCCAGTAAACCAGTACACCAAGAACAAGCGCATTCTGAGTTGGGTGGCTTCACTGTCCCCGACTAAAGCCGTCGGACATCTCTGTCCAGTGGAGCGAGGTCAGTGTGGCTCAAGTATTCGCACGTAGGCCTGCTTTCAATTCAGGCCTTAATTCAATTCAGTGGCCAGTTGCCCAGTCAAACTAACTCAGTGCAGTGTACAGGGAACATATTTGCTGCTTCATAATTCCCATTTGGGCAAGTTGGTGACCGTTGATATTGATTTCACAGTGCGAAACACACAAGAACGATAGATATAGGAACATAATCTTGTTTTCGAACTTATTTTTCCTTCTTTTATCTAACTCAGTCTTGTGTTTCACTCAAGGGTTTCCTTGTTTTTCTTTGTTAGCTGTGCCTGGCTCTCGCCCCGCCCTCGGTTTTTTGCAAAACCCAGAATAGTGGGATTCTGTTTTTAAAGCTCACCTCCCCGTGTAAAGCTTGTCTGTAAGTCCTGCCGTTCATTATGACCCGGCTTTTGTATTGCCTTCCACACTGCCGTTTATTATCAGGCTTGGTGTCTACTTTTTCTGCGGATACTGGATTACGCCGTATCTTATGTGTCGTTATGACGCAGTCCATTCGAACAGTGAAAAAAATTCGCTTGCTCAGCCTCTTGCCATTTCGTGGCTGCTCGATTACCACGTGATAGGCGCCTGTAAAATCATCGCCCGTACGCTTCAATAAAATAAGTTGGTAGTAGACGCCCGCCCTTGTCCTTTTTATGTCTATCGTCCTTGCGTGTTCCGAGCTGTGAGGTCAATGTTTACTGCCGACTATATACAAGCACGAACAAAGGAACAGGCCCCTCAGGCGGTTATGTTCCTTCGGTTCTGTTCCAGAATGCGGCAAAGATATATGCTGCCACGAATAAGCACGGCCCACGGCAATCTATTTCGAACCGCTATAAACTGCCGCCGATTGAGTACGCACGCCTATTGCTTCCCGCATTCAATGGTGAGGCTATCAGCAAAAATGGCTAAGGCTCTCTCTTTTTTTTTTTGCCTCATGAATTTTTTAAGCTCGCCACTACTAACGTTTTTTTGTCCGACTCCGCTCAAAAGTTGCGGACATTCACGATGGGGACAATTCTTTCGAGAGGGCAATAAGCCGGGCTAGTTGGTGCATTCTTTGCATAAAAACAGCGTTATAGACGGGACCAAGAAAAGAAGACACAAACACAGGCGCTTCCTGTCAACAGTCAGCGCCTGTGTTTGTGTCTTCTTTCCTTATTCCCGTGTATAGCGCTGGTTTTATACAAAGAATAATTTCGAATTCCGCGTGAACAGTTGCAGCACCTGCATTGTACAGATGCACAGTTTTATTCCCTGTCTGCTAGGCCATGTTGAGATTCTGTGCAAAGCCTTCCGCGTTTGCTTACTCGCTTAATGTCTACGCTCTCCGGCAGGGTTGTCTGGTGTTATATATTTCTCACGTTCCATCGGGATCTTTGCTGACGTGTAGACAGAGGACTAACATGAAATCGACGTTTTCTTTTTTTTTAAGTGTCAGAAAGCAATGCTTTCGACTGCATAGTTCAGGCTGCCGTCAATTCAAACAAGTGTCATCGCACTTCATCATCTTGGAGACGAGGCAGACAGAAATCGACTGGACTTTTAATGTTTATTAATATTTTAAGTCCCGTTTAAGCCCGGCTGCCTGCGTTCACTGATTAGTGGAGAAGTGCATGCAAGAGATGCGAGCCGCTGCATGAACCGCAAATCACGGGAGCGAATTCTTGTTTCAAGTGCGCTGGAAAAAAAGAGACCCTTAGCACGCCTGACTATGTTTACAGAGTTCTATAAAATCTCTGAGTGCATTAAAGTGTATAGTGCTAGGTGGCTTAGCAGCTTATACATGTTCTGCAACACGTTGTGAGAAGGTACTCTTACACGTGTCAAATAACTTGGATTCGTTTGCACTCAATCTTTTCTATGTCAATAAGGAGCGAAGATGTCCTATTAGAAACAACTTCCGTAATTCCATGCTCCGCATTGTTCGTTGGCAGCAGCGAAGTGGAAGATGAAATTCAAATACCACCTTTATGCAGCAGCCGAAAAACAGCAAACTCGAAGCTAGCTGCAATGAAAGAATTAATTTTGTTCATGTTTACTATTACACCAGAAAAGGGCGGTTTCGTTCTTTTTTCTTCACTGTCAAAGAAATCTAAGGCGGCTAGACGGTAGTGTCCTCATTAAAGCAGCAACCTTGACAATTAGTCCAATCTTTTTGGCGCCACGAACTCGAATCCGAGAAGTACGTCCCCTGTCCGTATTCTTTTTTTTTTTCAGTTGCAGTGGAGCTCTCCGGAATAATGCTGTGACATTAATGTTGCACATTCTTCCCGCGTACTTCGGCAAACACCAATTATTTCGACTTGTCCCCGAGCTCCTCGGGCGTCGTGCGTTTTTTTTCTCTCATTTTTCTGGCCTACCATCAGCGGCACGTCCTTCAGGAGTTCAGAAAAGGGGAAGTCATCTCATTAGAGATTTCTTTTAATTCCTCGACACCCTTGTAAGCACTACGACTGCCCATACATTTTCCTCTGGCGAGAAAACATTCTGCCTGCTTTTGTATCGCACTATGCGGATGTTCGCATAGCCTTTATGTGGACGAATTATGCGCTATTTAAACCGTATCGACGCTCGCTATGCTTCAGCTGTGCTCCGACGTTGCGTCGGTGTGCGCTGTTATGTGGTCTCAAGGAGAGGCCCTCCTGACATGTAACATTGTGGTCGTTAATTTCCATCCACTGTGCACCGTTTCTGCGATGAAGTTTCCGTTTCTGGGAACAAACATTTAAACCGATACGGAATTAGAAGGGGACCATAATTTTGAGTAAGGCTAAGAAAAACAAATCGGCTACGCCCTTTAGTCTGGAGGT
Organism: Amblyomma mixtum; assembly: GCF_055824585.1. Taxonomy (NCBI): domain Eukaryota; kingdom Metazoa; phylum Arthropoda; class Arachnida; order Ixodida; family Ixodidae; genus Amblyomma; species Amblyomma mixtum. The sequence goes on from NC_143014.1 coordinate 413,046,716, forward strand.
GCTAAATGTCTAGTTTTGTTTATAACCATGTCCAAAAAGTCGAATATGGTGCCGCTAAATATTTCAGAAAACTTCTTTCTAAAAAGCAGCTAAGAAGAAATATAGCGAGCGCGTTGAAGAGTGCGATTGAGCCGAATCGTTTTCGTGCTAAGCGATTTGTCTGCTCTTTCCTAGTGGCGTAACCACGTTCTCTTTTGTTTGTATTTCTCACGGCGGCGGTTGTAACAAGACGGTGTTTCTGCAGAAGAAATGTTTGCACCAACTGGCTTTAGCGCCGCTTCAGATGCAAGCTTCCCACATTACAGTGGTAATCTCGGCAGCTTTTTCATGCCTGTATACTTTTCTTTGTTTGCACTCATCTTCAGAGACAGCCAAAGTGGTAAGGCGGGGGGGGGGGCTACGTGAATGCTGGAACGTGGCGCAGCCAGCCGCCGCCTCAATCCTCTTGCTGCAAGAACCATGAAAAGCGCAGTGAAGACTACCAGTGTGGGTTGGCATATGCTGTATTCGTTTCGCATGAAAAATCGTATTTCGTGCCAACGAGCCGCTGTTTACATGAGAGGCTGGGTGAATACGCCAAAGCGCCAGTAGAAGCAGCAACCTGGCTATACACTGGAAGGATTGTCCTAGTAAATCTTGCAAACCTGTCCTGGATTGCACCCGCGTCCTCAAGAAATACACAACCTGACGAGCAAGGGAGGCCTTTCATAAAGCACCATCGATGCTCATACTAGCTTTCCTATATATGCTTACAAGGGAGAAGAGTCGCGCGACTGTTTTTCCGGGGCTGCTCGTAACCCTATTCGCGGAGTGGCCATCGCATGATCCCGCTGATGTCAAATTTTCCATTTCCTTCCGGCTGATACCCAACTTATGAGCCCGAGGGAAAGGGCCGCTCCCATCCTTGAGCACAGCCTGCTTTGTTATCCGACTGAGGGGGTACTGGAAAGCCAACGCCGGGAGGAGGAGGGGTGCCTCCAAATTGCCTTCTCGTGTGGGTTCTGCGACACGAGAAGCGGCTTTCCCGCAGAGCTTGGAACATAATGCCGTGCCTTCGCGCAACTCTGCTGCCTGCGGGAGCATATACAGGAGCATTAGCTCAGATTGTGTAAGCACGCCATCTGTCCGCGTTCTTGAAATTGAAACAGCTTATTTGACCACATTACTGGCTGCGATGCACCCAGGAATTATGTATTTTTTTGCCATCAAGATTATCTCATCTTTTTTCACCTGTTTCTGTTTTTTTGCTGTTGCTGTTTCTGCCTTCTTTTTTCTTCAGTCCGTAGTCATAGACGGCGAATTAAGCATTCAGTTGATAGCCAACGCGTTGTGTAGTCCGCTTCTTTCAGTCCCGTGGTTTGGCGCTGTGTTTTCTATTATTGTGAGGAGATGAGGAGAAGAACATGGAGACGAGGTTCCGAACTAGGATACGGGAGGGCCAGAAAAATACGCAGAAAGAACGAAGAAGGACTCGCCTAGGCAAAAAAAGGGAGGCGGGTCACTGGGAACTAAGCCGAAAGGCGAAGCATGCACATCTAGAAGCAAGGAAGGAAGCGGCGCAGGTGCAGGAGTTCGGGTAGAGCGGCAAGATAAGGCGCAGACTTCCCCAGGCCTAGACGAGAAGCACGAAAAGAGCGCTGTGGCGTGCTGCACGACGGCTACCACCGGAACACAGCACTGCAAGCAGGACAAGGGCGGCAGTCGCTTATATTTATTGAAAGTGATATAAAAGTCTATGTTGACACCTGGAAATGGCCCGACACTCCGTGTCCCACAGTCTGCTGAAAAGTATGAAACGCAGGTGTTAACGATGGAATTTGTAAACCTCTGTACAGATGCGGCAATATGAAAGGGAGCCGTAACGCAAGAATTAGTTGTCTTGTTATTTCTGCATTTATGTAACAAATTGTTTACCGGTATTATTCGTTGACTGGAAAGCTGTTTAGAAAAGACGAAAAATGCTTGTCGCTAATACTTACGGAGTAAACATTGGTTCAATACATTTAATGTGCTCCATTTCTTATTGCCACTATCTGTAAGCATTCCAGTTGTACAAAAGGATAATTATCTAAAGAACAAAATTTCCACAAATGCCTGAACACGGCTGTAAGCAAACGGTGAACAAGGAAAACAAGTCCGTAGTTTTCGCTCTCCTAAAAGTAGATCTTTACTGCGCCCTCTGTAGGCTTGCATGGACAAGGATGTCTTGATCACGCGACCCCTCAGCCACGTTATCAAGAGCGCCCAATACCCGCCTTGCCTAATTAGCCTTTTGATTGAGACAGCAAGCGAAGGCGGGAGCATTCGGCTGCGACGCACCACACCATTGGCGATGGCGACGTCATAGACTTTGGAGAAAGTGTCTCATACAGGCATAGCTGCAGTATGCCTCAGAACAAGGGACAAGATATCTAGAGTGCCTTAAATCACCCTCATTACCATATCACGAAGGCACTATAAACCACAAAAGTAATCGGAACACGAAGGCAGCCTAAAAGCTTTTTTTTTTAAATGCAGCCTAGCATCTCAAATGGAAAAGGATATGCGAAATAGGCGTGATAGTACTCGTTTAAAGTTCTTTAATGATGCTAACTTGTACAGCAGCGCAAGAGCGCTTCGATTAGCCTTCGGGAACCTGCGAAAGTTGGTATTGAGGCCAAGATAACTCAAGGGAACCATGTCAGCGCAGTGCTTGGTATGCGAGGTATTTCAGGGAAGCCCCTACTAATTTGTAAACATAAGTTTAAAGCAGTAAATCTTTAAAGCAGCTTTCATACTCTACAGGTCCCTGCAACATGGAAGGGAACAACTAGCTTGCCCAAAAGGACGAATTTTTCGGTTATTTCTCTAATAAGTTGAAAATTATTTTTGAATACTATACGTCTAGAAGAAAACTATCTATAAAAAACGAAAAAGTATCCTTGTTATGCATGACTGTGGAGTGTGGAGTAATCACTAATTGAGTTATGAAATTCAAATTGGAGAGACCTGTACCTATCATGCATATATAAATACAGAAGCTGCGAGTGCGCATGAGGTCACCGTTGCATGTGGGACGGGAAGCAAGCTGCGCTAAAGTCTAGTTTGTATTAAGAATGTAATTTCAGGAGCTTTATTACTCACTGTGCTGTACTAATTCCACGATACATAACACACACGGGCTTAATATAGTCTATCTACCAAGGAACAAACGAAACGCCACAACGATACGCAAGTTGTTAACATTGAACAACTGATATGTTTAGCGAGAAACTCGGATCTCTCTAAGTTAGGGCACTTCATAAAATTCCATGGTGCAGGCAAAACAACATCAACAAATGGGCCGCACAGCCATTGTGTACGGCTGCGGTTGACAATCCTGTGAGGACTAAAGTCAGCAGGATCTCTGGAGACCTGCTATATGCCCACCGATGCACATACGCTTTATCTGCGCTCCTCTCAGTCCTCCTCATACTCCGCCATTTTATTCCTCTTCTGCCAATGCAGGGTGCCCAACAAAAAAAACAGGTCTGGTTAACCCTTTTACCTTTACTCCGTCCGTTTATTTTTTTTTTTTTCGTCTCTTTCGCAGCTGGGCGAAGAGAGATAAGCATAACTGCTAACTTTCTCTCCACCTTTCGCCATCTGTCAGCGAAGTTTCCACAGCCCTTTCTTTTTCGTCGGGGGAAACAACCCGATGAAACCATTGCGATCAAGCAAAATAAAGGCGCTAAAGCTTAGGCACCGTAGAGTTGGTCTGCTCGTAGTCAGGCGGGAGCGGGCCAAAGTGTTTCCTGTTTACGGGATGACCCGTTGGACAGCATGGGCACACTGCATCGAGCCAGCTGTCAGGTTCAGAGAACTTCCCCGAAAAGCGGCGCAAGGGCGCATCGATTGGCCTTCGGTAACGCGCGGAAGTTGATATTCAGGCCCACATAACTGAAGCGAACCTTGACAGCGCAGCTGTTCGTATACCAGATGCTTCAAGGAAGCCCCCAAATCAAATAAGGGAAGCTTTTTTGCGGCATGGTAATAGCGGAGTTGTTGCATGTCAGAAAATGGGCGAATCATGTAACAGTAAAGTGATTACCTAAATCCCAATATTTAACTTTTTGAATATTACTAATAGCCACCTAACTGCTATTAGAGATTTGTAGCCGTTCGTAAATTATAGGCATATCAGTTTTTAGAATTTAGAAAAGGCGATTACCTTCGCTCAATAAATTTGGCTCAATAAATTTGAGCCATTTCTCGCGCCATTCGAAAACAGTGGGCCTACGGAGACCGAACAGCGATGTCCAGAGCCGATACACAGTGTAAGAGTTTGGCCTTTCTTTGATATCGCCACTCCACCGCCGTCGCCCCTACCACTTCTACTCACGTGCGCCACGCGAACAACCAATGAATAGCCCGGAAAGTGCGCTGCGGCAGTTCAGGGAACGGGGAACAAAGGGTGCAGCCGAAACGTGGAAGTGGTCGCAATATTTACGTCCCGCGGAAGGGGCCTTCGCAGGGTCTGATGCTTCTTTCACAGTTGGTTTTCGAGTTCCTCTGCTCGGCTGGCGGGTGAGGATTGGGTTGCTGTCGTGCTATGGGATGCTCTAATCGTAACTCGAAGAGATCTCGTTTATATAAACTCTAAACAGAAGAAAAAAGGCGCAGTTGTATATATAATCCGACGTAATAAGTGGACACGTAAACGTTGCACTCGCGTTCACTGAGGCTCACAACATTCACCTACATTCAGTAAATAGTTATGATCTTCAATTTCCTAGCCGTTATAATCACATTTCTGGGGCTTCTAAATACGGTTTATGGTTTATAGGGGTTTAACATCTCAAAGTGACTAAGGCTATGAGGGACGCCGTAGTGAAGGGCTCCCGAAATCTCGACCACCTGGGATTATTTAACGTACAGTGGCAACGCACAGTACACGGGCCTCTAGAATTGCTCCTCCATTGAAATTCGATCACCGCGGCCGGGATCGAACCCGCGTCTTTCGGGTCAGCAGCTGAGCGCCGTAACCAATGAGCCACTGCGGCGGCTGGCTTTTAAATACGGTATTAAACATCGCGGACGACGTTTATGTATTTGGTAATCATAGCCAAGCTAACGATTCGCGCTAATCGCTCAACAAGGTTGCAAAGGAAGAAACTATTGCACATTGTGTGAAACTAGATACTCGAACCAGTGAACGCTTGCAGGAAAGCAATGAATCCCAGCAGCGGCGGTCGAATTTCGATGGAGGATAAATTCTAGAGGCCGTGGTACTGTGCGATGTTAGCGCACGTTAAATAACCCCAAGTGGTCGAAATTTCCGGAGCCCTTCACTGCGGCGTCCCTCATAGCCTGAGTCGCTTTGGGACGGTAAAGCCACCATATACCTCATAGCCTAAATCGCTTCGGACTGTTTGATCCCCACAAACTTATAAACCCAAACCCAGCCTACTTCGCGCCCGCGCCACCCCTGTATCACGAATATTCACCCCTGTGCACAATCACTTTCGGCGAAAAAGAAAATATTGTAGTGATCTTTTTGTGTGTGCACGCTGCTTGTCATCAAATGTAGAAAATAAGAGAAGAATACCCGTGTCACCAGCGGTAGTATGTATTTCGCTATGCACACTTTGCTTTACCAAAACGTTGCAAATATATATAGTCATGGGATCATATGTATATATAACAACAGTGATTTCTTGGCAATATAAGATGAAGCCATCAGAAATTAAAAAACATAGCAGGACTTTATTCACCACGTTCCGGCTGGAGGACCAGCCTTTTTGGAGTGTACTACAGTATTCGAAACAAGCAGCTTTTAAGGCACGCGTGATGTGGAATAACGTAAAGCACCAGTGCAAACAATAAGGGGCGGGGAGGGGGGGGGGGGGAATGAAAAAGAGAAGATCCGGAAAAAGAGAGTCGGTGAGAATTTCAAAAGGCGATCCCCTAACGTGGATGCAGGCGTTCGGAAGGAGCGAACGACAGAAACTAAAAAGGGAGGAAGGCAAATTTCTTTCCCCACCACCTCATGGCTTTCTTAGCAAGACAGGGAGTGACCTTTGAGGTGTCGCTCATTACCGCATTTTGGCGACAAGCGCGAAGAGCTTGACCCCTGCACAATGAGGAGGCAACATTTTAAAAGAAACTAGTAGGGATGCGGGTGAGCAGGAAAGCCAACGAGGCATCTCAGAAAAAAAAAGAAGAAAAAAAAGAAAATTCTACTGCACAACACTTTGCATAACACCATTCAGAGTAGGAGGGGGGCAGCACAACTGAGTACAAAATAGGCTATCAGCAAAAATCGCAAGTTTCATACCAATCCTTACACGAGAACTCCGTACATTCAAAACAGAAAGAAAAGGAAAAAAAATAGACAAGGCTGACAACAAATCCAACACCAGAAACGAACTGCGCTGAGTCTTAATTACTATGTACCGAAAGACAAATGTAATTGCAGGATTATTCAGGGTTAAACAAATGTAATGGTCCACTGCGCGTGAGCAGGCACAGAACAGCATGGCAGTTCATCAATGTATAGAGAGAAGAGCGACATAACAGCAAAAATGACAATAAGAAGAGGGGCAAAAATGGGGGGGGGGGGGGGGGGGGCAAAAACAGTGGACCAGTGGGCCATTACATTTGTTTGATCCTGAATAGTCCTGCAGTTTCATTTGTCTTTCGGTACACTGTACTTGTGACTCAGTAGTTCGTTCCTGGTGTTGCATTTGTTATTAGCCTTGTCTCTGCTCTTGTCCTTTTTTTCTTTTTTTGTGTGTGTATACGGAGTACTCGCGTAAGGACTGATTAAAAACTTGTGATTCTTGCTGATGTCCTATTTTGTATCCTGTTGCGCTGCCACCACCCTTATCTGAATGCCGTCTTGCAAAGTCTTGTGCAATAGCGTTTTTCTCTTCTTCTTTTCTCAGATGTCTCGTTGCCATTCGTGCTCACCCGCATCCGTACTCTGTGCACTGTGCGATGTAAGTGCACGTCGTCAAAGAACCCCAGGTGGTCGAAATTTCCTACGGCGTCTCTCATAACCAAAGTCGCTTTGGGACGCTAAAGCTCCATAAACTATAAACGTAGCATAGTCAATACTGGCTGACAGCAGAGTTCAGAAGGTTGCGCGCCACCTAAATAATGGTTTATTTGTTTATTGGGGTTTAACGTCCCAAAGCAACTCAGGCTAAGAAGGAAGCCGTAGATAAGGGCTCCGGATATTTCGACCACTTGAGGTTCTTTAACGTGCACTGACATCGCACAGTACACGGGCATCTAGAATTTCGCCCATCAAAATTCGGCTGCCGCGGCCGGGTTCGAACCCGCGTCTTTCGGGCCAGCAGCCGAGCGCTGTAACCACTGAACCACCGCGGCGGGGCCAAACTAAATAATAAGAACGTCGCGTGCATGCCGTACGTTCACCAAGTAACGCACAACCTGAAAAAGATTGTGAGCAAAGCCGACGTGAAGCTCCTTTTTCCCGCCAGGAACAAGTTGGTTAGGCTGTGGAAGAGAGTGAACCAAGAAATTAGAAGGCATGTCAGAACAAACACCGAAAAAAATTTCCCAACTGTTGTGGTGTTGCTTATAAGATTCCACTGTCATGCGGCCGATTTTACATCGGGGAGTCCGGGCGGTGCGTCAGTGAGGGACTCCGCGAACACGCGAAAGGCGTAGAAAATCATTCAAGCCGAAATAACACTGTCACTCATTCCACCGATTGCCAAGGCTGTGGAGCGTGTTTGGACCACACCACCATATTGGCCGAATATAAAGATCAGACTCACGTCTAATATCAGAGGCTTCTCACATATATTAATTAGGTGGCACATGTGTCAGCCAACTCTCGGTGGCTCTATTCCCACAGGAGCTCGCTTTTCTTAATCATTGACGGTTTTGATATCTACCGGATGTGCCACTATCCTGGCTGTGCCATATTGGTTTCCCCCCTGTTGTTTTGGCTTGCCCTGCTGCTAAATATGGGCGCCTTTTTTCGCAATAAACCATGTGGTTGCTAGCCAGCGCTTGTGTCCGTCTCTTTTCTCTCGTCCCGTTTGTCAGCGCTGTTTCGTCGTTTCGTTCAACATAAACCAACCAGCCCGACTTAGCCCTCTTAGTTATATAGCCAGCATGAGCACGTGCGTTCCGCCCAGGTAGTTCGGCACAGACTTTGCCCTAAACAGAACTTTTAGGCGCTGTTTTTTTATGTCCAGACATTTCATCGCTGTCTCAGCGAGACCACTGAAAACAACCTAAGGTACAGACGAACGCAGGTACTCATAAAGGGCGCAAGTATACGATGGTAGAAGGAGTTATGGATGGCACACGTCTACGCTACCAACTTCGGCGTCAAACACACTGGCGTTGGCCGGTTCCTCTGTTGGTGTGTCTGGCGGGGAAACTCCAGGAAAAAGATTTCGCTTGCTCATTACATGCCGAACATTCTGGTTTAAATGACCGTAAAGGGCAAAACCTGCCACTCCATCAATCTTTCCTCCAGCACATGAAAAAAAGCAGAGGCCCACGGACACCACACATGCGCTAATGTGAGAAAAGCAGACTGCTGTGCAGAGCCCCCACTCGGCTGAGGCAATGAGCCGTTCGTCCCCGCTGCGCGACCCGCGGGGCAGACGTAAATATGGCGCCCAAAGCATGTCTGCAGGCGTTCCCTGACGTGAGCAGTGATGGGTCGCGCACCACAGGAGCGCTGCCGCTCCTTGGCCACGCCTATTTGCCAAACTTCATGAATTGATGAGAAATTGAATTGATGAGATGAGATTAAGAATTTCGTGGGGATACGGCGGCCGCAACTGGCAATGGACAGGGTTAATTGGAGAGACATGGGAGAGGCCTTTGCCCTGCAGTGGGCGTAGTCAGGCTGATGATGCTGATGATGATTATGATGATGATTATGATGGTGATGATGATGATGAATTGTCACTCGCGATATCCGTCAAATAGCGGCACTCCTTGGCACACGCATCATATGAGAATCTCTGCCCCGCCATCGCAGCAATGCTCAACACTCGTCGCCACTTCGCAGCTCCAGCGCGGGCTAGTCTCCGCAGGCGCGCATTTCTGAATGACGCGAAAAGTGACCCAAACTTGCTGAGCCATGGTGGCGAAGGAAATCGCGTTTTCGAAATTCTAAAAACTGATATGGCTATTACTATCTGCCTTCTAGAAATGTCGATTGCAATTAGGTGCCCATTGTTAATAGTTAATAGGTTTTCTACTGGAATTTAGGTAATCACTTTAGTGCCGCGGCGGTGGCTGAGTGGTTATGGCACTCGGCTGCTGACCCGAAAGACGCGGGTTCGATCCCGGCCGCGGCGGTCGAATTTCGATGGAGGCGAAATTCTAGAAGCCCGTGTACTGTGCGGTATCAGTGCACGTTAAAGAACCCCAGGTGGTCCACTTCACTTCCGGAGCCCTCCACTACGGCGTCCCTCATAAGCTGAGTCGCTCTGGGACGTTAAGCCCCCACAAACCACTCTACAGAATGTCGTACACGGAGGCAACCCAGCCACGTGACTGCGGCAAGAAGCACAGGCGGCCTTTTGTTGAACGCGCAGAAGGAGTAATGTATCAAATTTCCTTAAGCTGCAGAAAAGTGTTCTGTCGGCGTCAAATGAAACGCGAACAGCGGAACGCGCGGCGATAGGCCCGATTGAGGCCGCCTGCCGTTAGGTATCAGAGACAGGTGCGAATTTCCGGTTCGCGATAGCTTGCTTCTATTTTCTTTGGCGTTCGTTTTCTTACTTTGCCACACTGCAACGCCACATTCATACTTACCACCGATCGCAACTGCCGCAGGGCGGTTTCTCTGGCGAGAGAGGCTCTCGCCTCTCGCATCGCATCGCAACCAGATTCTGATAACATGGCATCGGTGGAAGCAAAATCAAAGCGCTGTGCAAGGTGTAATCGGTGGTAAGTATGAATGTGGCGCTCTAAAGCAAGAAAACGAACGCCAAAAAAAATAGAAGTAAACTATCGCGAACAGGAAATTCGCACCTCTCTCTGATAACTACAGGCAGGCGGCCTCAATCGGGCCTACTGCCACGCGTTCCGCTGTTCGCGTTTCATTTGACGCGGATAGTATGTTGGCCAAGCTGGGAGATGTGTTACCGATAGTTTAAGGGAGCACGCAAAGAACTTAAAAAATGCGCATGAAAATGAAGATTTTGAAGGTTTTCCGTCAAGCCATTGTCTGGCTTGCAAGGACTGTTCGCCAGACCTAGGAAACGCTTCCGTTATTAAGAGCAAAAACACGTGTCGCACGGGAATTCGTAGAATCTGAACGGAATTCAAAGCTTGGGGAGGGCTGCGTCAGCATTCCCTCCATCACCCTGTCAAAGCGCTAACATATTTGCGCATGCGCAGATGATAACCCCTGGTTATAACAGCATGTGCACATTTGCGAATCATTCAGAATAAAAGTTGTTTAATGTAAGGCGCTCGTCCTTGTCTCCTCTCCGATAGTCACTGTCAAGCTTTAAACCCGAGTAGTTAATAGAAAAACCATGTGGAACGGGTGAGCAAGCGCAGGGAGGACAATATGTCTGGTTCACCGGTACTCTATACGAAGAGCTAAACTAACTTCTTCAAGACATTATGAAAATAAGTTAGCTGTGTTTTGCATCCATTCGCGATAATTACGTTTTCAGAAAATAATTCATTACGCTCATTGTTGCATTTTGCAGAGGAGAAAGAGTGCCTGGAAAACGAGAATTCAGAGATAACTGTATATAACTGTATCAGCTGCGCACTGAAAAGCTGAGGTAGGAAAACAGCAGCGGAAGGATACTTGAAATTACTAGAGAAAAAGCAGTGGACTTAAGGTTTGTCCCTAGATAGTCCGGCGTTTATCAATGTTATATTACTTCGGTAGTGTCCAATCCTAACAAACTGCGTTTATCCTTTGAAAAGTTGAGCGGGTTCAGACAAGACCCACGAAACTCAATCAATGAAAGTTTTGTTTACAAAAGAAAATGGCTTACACTGTCGTAGGAGGAGGAGGAAGAAGAAGAGGAAAGGCAGGGAGGCTAACCGGAAGAATAATCGGCTTGCTACCCTACACGGGGATAAGGGGCTGAGGAGGTAAAAAAAAATGAAAGAGAAAAGAGAGTAGCAGAAAATTGTTTTCCTTACATCGGCAAGGAGAGCGCATACAACCTGGTTGGCGCTCCAAGTTAACTTTATGGAGGTTGAGAAATCCTCGAGGAAAGCCATTACCTGGTGCAATACCACATTGCGCGTTTGAAAGAATATTATTAGCATCCAGATAGGAAGTCTTGACTTGCAGTAAATCTCCTTTTAATATTCAAGACATACGGCAATATTTAAATCGCCCGGCAATTTTTGTGCTTAGTTTGTGCACCTCACTTGAAAAGGGTTTTTTTCATTTACCATGGCTTTTATCATTTCTGTGAGAATTATATCACTAGCCACAATATGGTTTATCACTGTTAATAGTACAAATTTAGCTGCATCGAAGTCTCGGCGCAGCTCTTCATCAGGAACGCCAGGCAATTTATTGGATTTTAAGGAAAAGAGAATTGGCTTGGGATCATATTCTGAAAAAAAAAAAAAAAGGTGTGCAGATTTGTGTACAATATTTCCCAGTGTGAAGAAATCTGTAGGTGGTTTAACAGTATACACTAGACGCGTGTGAAAAATTTTAATTAAAGCCGTTATAAACAGTTGCCCCATCTGCAGAGAAGTGTGAAAGAATTGATCGTTCTTCACCACCATGTTTGTTAGCACCGTTAATCATTACAAGAGACCAAACATTTACCATATCTGAGCCAGCTGCTTATAGTTTACCGCGCAGTTTATTCTGCTTTGCCAGCCGGATCATGGAATTAACATTATTTATACATATCTTAAACTTCAGCCGCTGCTCGGGATGGTTAGGACTCCGTCTCGATTGAGCCCAAATGCACATTTTTTTCTTAATTGCCACTAATAATGAAGCCGATGAAGTTTCTTGTCTTAGTAATGTAGTCTGATTTTTAAAGGGCGTGTACACATATCAAGGAGTACTTGGATAAAAGGGTCGTATAAAATAGCCGGAGAGACTACGCATGAAAATGACCAGCCATAATGTGTAATAATATTGTACTTGGGTCAACAATGGAAATTGTCTTTCTCGTATTGTTGCCACAAGAACTATTGGAATGTTCTATGTGACGACAGCAGACGAAATAATGATCAGCAAAATTCGTTTTTTAAATAGCGGCTGGTGTCATAAGGTTGGAACACCGGATGCTGATATGTTCAGTGCAGCATTTAACCAATTTTTCAGACAAATTCTCCGGGTGTTGCTTGATGTATTTAACCTTCTAATCCCCGTTTCGAAATAAGATCGAGACACTCGGCGACTGGAGGCAGAGTAGGCAGAGGGGTATCAGTATTGATAATGCCTAACATGCACAGGTGTTAATCAAGAGACGGTATGATAAGGCTGTGTGGAGTTACGAGAAAATGCCATGCGGTCATTGGAACTGAAGAGCCGGTAAGCAAACAACAAAACTATTGATGTCTAAGGAGCACATAGTCGTCACGCGACCACTTCCGCTTGAGAAAAACAATACGCTGTTTCTAACCCAGACCATGTGTCTTAAAGAATACGGCCACGCCTCCTCTCTGACGCAATGCGCGAGTGTAATAAAACGATAATCGGATATAAAATGTGACCAAAGGTGTCAGCAGAAACATTAATTTCTGTCAAAAGAAAAGCATAAGAGATGGGAAAGACAAAGTTAGACAGAGTACAGAAATGATTCCATTGTTTTCGGGTGATGCGGATCTTTTTATGAGTGACGGTAAAGGCAATGTCGGTGTTATCCATAAAATCTTACAAACTTTAAGAAAAGTGCCACTCGATATCGAATCGACAACGTGCATAATTAGACTAGTTTATCAAGATCCATCCACGTGCATCAATACGGACGAGAGGACCTCCTTTATCCTTCCTCGCCAGCACCCCTCCATTTCGTGTCCATACATTTTGTACGCCATTTCCTTTACCCATGCACGAATCAGACAAAACAAGTCCCGGTTGGCGCGTGTCCAATTATCCTTTAATTATATACGAGGGCTTGAATCCTGACCAGCAGGAGCAAGACTCTGGAGATTCTTGCGAACAGTCAGCCACTTTTTCTTGACTGCTACAGTCTGCGCTTGCACAAGAATGGTCATCCCCTTGAGCTGGGAGCCTGTGAAGAGCAGTAACATCTGAAAGCTGAAAGCCATTTACCAGCTTTCCTGCTAGTTCGCCAAGTCGAGATGCCAGGTCCTCATTACGCTCTAAGGGGAGGCCATGTATTTCTAAATTGCACCTTCTTGTGCTTAACTCATCTCAGTGCTCATATTGTGGGTAAGTGCAGGCTGAGAAGAAACAGCCCAGGACACCATTTCGCTCTGGGCACATAGTCGACCAAGCAGAACTTGATTAGATGGCACTGCAGAAAAAGCAGAATTGTGTTTGGATGACAAAAACTCGAGGAAGTTCTGTATTCCTTAGACAGCCTAGGCCAAACTTTTCCCCATGGTTTTGAAGTCTAAGAACTCTTCTACTTTAGAAATAAAAGGCTTGAACTGTCGCTGTTCCATTTTTCGGTTTACCATAGATTAACAGCTGTGATCAAGAAACATCGCTTCTCGTTGTTCCCGGTCGCTTATTAGGATCATTCGGCCACGTCAGATAAGACTTCGTTTTACGTCTGTCAGTAGCCATTTTTGTGCAGGTGTCCTCAGCAACCACAGAACAATTCTTACCAAGATGATACTCCGTTTGCTGGAATAACACGATAAAAATGTACTATCTAGCGGTAGCAATTGGCGCGAACAGCGGCATGAGGAGTAGTCATTTTGGCCCAGTCAACGTCAGACTGGTCAAACACTGGTGGATGCAAACGACTCACCTACCCACAGCAGGGTAAATAAAACGGTCAACTGAAGGTCGCAGTTTGCCTCTGACTACATAACCACTTGACTGGGATATACTATAAATACACAGCGATAGGCACTGTGATGACAGTGTACACCAGTTCAGCGTCATCAGAGGCGACAGAGAGCTGGCCAGAAGTGTCGAGGACAGCAGGTCAGCTTTCCATAGGCGCTGAAGTGTCCAGAGACGTGGTAGTCTTTAAAAATTGCCGACGATTACGTTACTTCCTAATGCGATATTTGAGCTCACCTCATCAGCTGTTTCGACTTTTCAATAGATTGAGGCAAAGAATAAGAGCAAGACATGTATGTACAATTACAGACAGCTTGTTATTTTTCACACATATTCCATCTTCAAGAAACACATCACGAACAGTTCTTGATTGTCATGACAGAAGCTTTGTGGTCGAAGAAATAGATATATACTCGACTTTCTGCATCATTGCGTGGTTCTCAAAGACGAGGCCTATGCAAGTATTTCGCGAGGTTGTCACAGCCGTGGGAGGCGTTATGAACGAGAGGAATGGGATATTCTCCCGCATGAATGGTAAGGGATTCCTGTTTGTCTTTATATGTATATCGGGGACAAAAGTGGTATACTCCACGAGGCGAGAGCCGGAGCAACAAAAACTGCGGGCGTTTTGGCGAGCTAAAGCACGAAACATTGAAACGAGCCAAGCGACATGCCTGCTGATAATAAAGGTCAAGATGCCGCCTGTAGACGGCGTTGCAACGCAGTTTTCCGTAGCGTCACTGGAAAGTTTTCCGTTGCACCGGCTCCCGTCGCGTGGAGTATACCACTTTTGTCCCCGATAGTACATTAAAGTCCCCACCCACCCTGCCACCCTGGAAGGTGGCAGTTAATGGTCGATCGCGCTAGAGTTCGCTCACCGTTGTCAGCGCTAACGCATGCCGCTCACATCTCTCTCTCATCACCCCACGTACCTATAAGCGCGATTCAGGCGTCCGCTGACCCAGAGAGCCAGTTATGCGCACTTCCTTCCCTTAAAATGATCAGAGTATAAAAAGTTGCCAACGCCAACGGCAATAAACACAATGAACGCCGACAGCCTATGGCTTCAGCGCCGCGTTTCTGGCACAACGTTGTCAATGCCTGCAGCCCACATCTCTCTCTCATCATCCCACGTACCTATAAGCGCGATTCAGGCGTCCGCTGGCCTATATAGGGAGCCAGTTATGCCCACTTCCTTTCCTTAAAGTGGCACAACGCATACAGCACACATCTGTCACTACCGCCACGTAGCTTAAAGCACAATTTAAGTGTCCACTGTTTCAAGAGGGCGGTTACTTACTCGCCTGTCCTTTGTTACCAAGCTCCCGCTCCATCGGTTTCGCAGCTTAAAGCGCGACTAAGGTGTCCACTGCTTGTTACAACGGACAAAGGCGACGGTGAACGTCGACGCCGCGAAACGCAGAAACGGGCGCCAAAGAGCTGCGCTCTAAAACAGATGATATTCCCACAAGCTAATAACGAGTGCAGCTTGCTAGCTTTCCCAGAGCAAGGTAAAAGAAACGGTGAGTTGAAGGTCACGGTTTGCCGCTATCATGATAGGGCAAATTGTCGTCAGGTGGTGACTTTCTAGCCAGCTGCCACAGAATTCGGCCCACGCATACGTTGTCGAAAGCACCAGAACAACGGACAAACATCCTTCGATTGCCAGTGGAGAGCCCGTAATTTTGCGCGTGTTAAAGCGATTATGAAACAATATTTGCTGCGGCTAAGAAAACCTGACGAGAGATTGGCATTCCATCCCTCGTCACCCCGCCGCAAGAATCTTTGAGCTAGCGTCATTAACACCGAAGATATTGGGAGACTAAAAATGATGTCCCTGCTCTCTCCCCTCAACTCGTACATTCCGGCGCACCTGAAAAAAAAATGAAAAGAACAGTCTTGGACGGCACATCCCGGGTGTTTATTTCCGGTGGATGCACCCACTTACTCGCTCGTCGGCGCAATCGCTTGGGTCATTGCAAGCGCATCATTGCACAGGAGCTTCAGACATGACTTCTGCAAGTGACCACCGCTATGGGCTTTGAGCCATAAAGGCATGTCCTTTGTAGAAGCCCGCTGCTGAACGCCGACGACGGCTGGAATGGGCGTTTTCAGTATACCGCAGGCGTACACTGGTTTACCGGACGACACCTGCGCACGCTCAGTGACATGGGTGGGCCCAGGCCGGCCACTGCGTGTGTGCAGCCGGCGTCCGGTAAACCGGTGTTTGACTCCGCTAATACGTCTCCGCTTCATAGTCCCTTTTAACGAGTGCCTTCTCCACCTTGCTCGGGAGCGGTGGCGTACGGTCGGCGAAGAAACGACTCACACCTTCTGGAAGGTTCCTAATCTGCTGAGCAATGGCGACGCGCGCCCCAGCGGGAGGATGAGAGAGCGTCTGAGCTTTCAGCACCTGAGACTGTGCGTGACTCGCCTTTGAGCAAGGAAACGAAGCGAGGCGGCGCGTCTGTTAAGAAAGGGCGCTCAGCGCCGGCGGCTAGGAAGTCCCGTTGAGGTGCCGGTTCGGTTCCTTTGAAGAAAGCGCTACCGCATGAATCCCGGGATTAACACGACTGTCGCTTCTGTCGCCCAGCGAGGAAGCGCCTGCCAGCCGTCAGTGTGGCCACTTCCGTAACCATCCGGTCATCAGAGAGTAGCAGTGCCCAGTGAACAATTTGTGTTCTTTTAGTATTCGACTCTCATGTGTTAGTGTACTGCTGAAGTAAGACCCCTCGCTGTATATTGTACCCTCTCTGAACTTTACTCTATGCTTGCGTTCTGAAGTGTGAAGTGTAATAGCTCTGTTTCGTGTCTCTCCTCTATCAAGTTGTTTATTCTAGGAACCTTTGGCTACAGCCCATTCTCTTGTTTTCCGACCGTAGAAAGTTGAGCACCAAACGGCCGCACCCCTTTATGTTTGTCTGAAGCCTCCATCTGTCAACCGTGGCATGTAATGAGGTAAATCCCCCTCTCCACTTGTAGGATAGAGGAGGCAGAGGCCGAACTAAGAATTACTCAGCAAAAATTAAAATTAATGGCGTTGTTGTTCGTGCTATCGACGCACTATTCATCGACTAAAGCCGCTCCTATGGCTCGTATCTGTGTTGTCGTCAGGATAGCGAGGCAAGAGAAGTTGAATCTGACAGAATACAAACTTTTACTTCGATTTGTCTTCTTTTTTTAGAATATATAGGGGCTCTTTAATGAAGAAGGGGACATATTATCCGGCGTTTAAAAAGCTCTGAAATGCTGCTCCGTGCTCGGGAGGGGTTTTGGAAGACAAGTTCGGTAAGTGAAGAGTGCGAAAAAGAAAAATTAAATAAAAAATTAAAATGTACTAAAATATTCTGTAAGTGAATTGCAGTGAATATGAATTGATGGGGGATGCAATAATGTTTTAGAGTTATTGAAGAACTCTAATGCCCTAGGGCAGTGGAAAAGTTCAGTTCACGGCGAGTACACATCAAGAGACAGTACAAAAAGGTTTTAAACTATGTGAGTTAGCCCAATGTCCTCCAGATAGGCTGATGAAAAGTCAAGGCTGACGACTATACTAGAGGGGTGGTTTGGGCTTGTTGGTCCGGATGCATGACTTGATGGAGCAACGCGAAAAGACGAGGGCGAACACAGAAGCTAACAGGACATGCGCCGACGTCGCGTTGATTCCTCTAGTCATGGCCACGGTTTCTATATTCGTGTCGAATTACTCTATAGTTCTGAAAGTGCTCGCGTTCTTCGCTTACTTCTGCCCGCGCCTGTACGCATCCCCGTGTGTCTTACACTTTGAGGCGTTGCAGCATGTTAAAATACTTACCCAAATCAATGTCTTATCTGTTGGGCCGGAAGCTTTAACGCTTCCTGACGATGGGTCCGGGCAGGAGCCGCGCCCGGTAACGGCCAAAATGAGCGGCGACGGAAAAGTGACATGGTTTACTTCCCGGCTTTCGATCTCATACAAATAACCTAAAGAGCGTGGAGGTAGGGGCGAAGACTGCCTAGCGAGGGAAGCAAAGTATTTCGAAGTGATAGGGCGATATCGTGAAGCACACGTGGTAAAGTTCTTTGCGGCGGCGATGAAGGGGCAGTTCGTGGCATTCATTCATCTTCCTTTACAATCCATTACGGTTAACGCTCTCTGCTCGTTGCTTAGCCCCAAGCTGGGGCGCACACAGACGTAACTTTACATTTGGGTCCCGTCCACGCCGGCGGGCATCACAACTTGGGAGCGATGAGGCGTAACACACAGTGCTACGCGCTTGCGCCGGCAACCCGACCTCCGCCACGATTGCAGAGCCATCAAGGTCTACATGGTGCCCTTCCGTCTCCGGCGCTCCCGTTCCTTCGGATAGAAAGTTTCGCAAAATTCGCTTCATGTTCGGCATCATGTTTTCCTTCCTGTTCATTGTGGTTCCCGGACGACGTTCGCCTGAGTTAGGTGAGAACGGGAGCACAAAAAACTCACGTTTAATACCCGTATCCACTCTCGCGCATAGTTTACATCCAAGAAAAATCTCGAAAGGCGACTGTCCCAACTGTGACCCGGCGTGGTGGCTCAGTGGTTAAGGCGCTCGGCTGCTGACCCGAAAGACGTGGGTTCGATACCAGCCGCAGCTGTCGAATTCCGATGGAGGCGAAATTCTAGAGTCCTGTGTACTGTGCGGTATCAGTGCACGTTAAAGATCGCCAAGAGGTCGAAATTTCCGGAGCCGTTACTGCGGCGTCCCTAATAGCCTGAGTCCGCTTTAGACGTTAAACCCCCCATAAACTTAAACCTAAACCGGTCCCAACTGCAATGCATCTTGTGCTCCTGCAAACAGTGTTCTCGCTTGTCCCTTCGGCAAGTCTCTTTCAGCGTGCAGTTTAAAGGGGCTCGAAACACCTTCTAGAGAGAGCCCATCAACTTGCTCAAACATTTTATTGCGTTGTCATGAAAACCTGAACTAAATAATAGACTTCTACACGCAGCACCGAACCCACAATCAAGCGCTAAAGTTGGCGAACCCTTTCTGGCGACTTTCTAAGCGGTAGCTTCATTACAAGAGGCATAGGGCTGAGATCGCCGTGCGTTGCCGATGACCTTCAAGGCTCAGCCAAGGTCAAACCTTAAGTTTATAAGTTTGGAGAACCGGTGGATGGTCAGTGGTCATACCAATGGTCAAGCAATTGGACAGGTCAAGGTCATTTCAAAGTCAAGTCAAGGTCAAGCCGAGGATGTCAAAGTCAACCAGAATATGGTCACGTGATCGACTTTGGGCTCACCGAGGAGCCTAAACACGGCGTTTACGTGATAGAGCGTCACGGCACGCCATCTTTAACCGAGTACATGACGAAAGGAGCACCGGCGAGCCTAGGAATAAGTCGACATGCGGTGTTCACGTGGTAGGCCGTGACTCACGCGTCGGTGGTGCGGCCGGGGGAGAAACGCCGACCTTTCAGCGTGCAAAAAGTGACGACGGAAAGGCGCGCTGACACAAAATTCATACTTTGACTACCAGTGACTGAGCTTCTACCAAGGGCATTAAAAAATTCGTGCTGGAAGATATTAGTGAGGCGGCGTCTTTTAACATCTCAGGCATACCGCAACTTTATTGAGAGCCCGTTTCAGAGCCCCTTTAAGACTTTCTGCTATGCTGGCACAGCGCATTGTGCCAAGCGGTTATTTTGTGGGCAGTACAACGGTGTTCGGATGTATACCGCGGTGCTGAGCTCGAGAAAGTGGTAAATCCCTGAAGAGTGACCAGCGTCGAACCATTGGACAAAGCTAGGCGGAGCAAACCAAACCTACTAAAGAGTGTCCGGAGGCCTTGGGTTGTGGCGCCGGAGCTGGTGTGGGCTTGCGGTATAACCGCTATGAACTCCGTACGCAAACAATCAACGTCAAGCAGCACCTTGTTCAAAAGCAGCGCTGCAAAGGTGATGCGGATCCACATTCTCGAGTCTCGGTCAAGCTGACAAGTTCTCGTTGAAGTGGCATTGGCAGCGCATTAACGAAATTTTGACACCTAGAAGCTACGGTTTCAACAGATGTGTCTCGAACGCGTCTATTGAACCTAGAGCGCGGCACAAAGTATCTTGTGAGCTCCGTTGGACAGCATCAGCGACATTTCCTCGTTGCATTAGAATTACAAAACTGCGGGCCCAGCGAAGCATGTTGTGGCTGATGGACAGCTCGTGCCGCTCGCGGGCCCATCTAAGCATTCAAACTTGTGTCATGATCGAAACATTACGGTGAAGTTCCAAAAGGCCCGCAACGCTTGATGATGCGTAAGGTGCGCGACCTGCCGCTCAAGGAAAAAGTCTCGGAATCGCGTGACTCCGAATATCAGCGCTAATGCGTGAAGCTCGACGTTGTTTTTTTTTTTTTGTCTGCGTCGCGACATGAGCGTGAGCTGAACCAGAGAGGGCGGCTTTCGCCGTTGATGCGATGAAAAGAAAAGCATAGCGCCCACACCTTAGGCCGCGTGCGACATTTTCGCGAGTTTGCTGCGGGATGCCTCCCAATCGGTTTCCGTTAGGTAAGCAGCAGCCTTTCTGTGTACGCACCACTCCATGAAGTGGATGCCGCTGCTCTCCTAAAAGCCAATCTCCTATCTCCAACGAAGCAAACATACGGGAAACCTAAATGGGGGCTGATTGGGAATCTTTTCGAGTAAACACCGTGTGGGCGGAAAGGTTCAAGGAGAAGTGGGAGGAGGGGTAGGGGGCTGCGAGCGCGATTCCGTGCGTAGAGGCCGGGCGCGCTTGTGGTGGCGATCTAGGCACGCTCGGAACACTGTTCGTCAGCTGAACATGCTGTCCGTAATGCTCTTTTCGTGCAGAGAGCAGTGATGCGGAGTAAGGTGTACCATATGCGCCACAACAACAGCTATGTAGCCTGGCTGCTGCTTATTGCTGCTAAAAGATACAAAGAGAAAGGTGCATTCATGGCACTCCTTGTTTTTTTCTTCGCGCACCTCCTCTCCTCCAATGCTGTGTTTGATGAGCCTTTCTCCCACGGCCCGCGTATAGGATCGCAAGGCTGTGAGCTGCTCGCTGCTCTTTTTGTGTGTGGAAACAAAGAGGAAAACAGCTTCTCGGTGCTCGCCAGAGCGACCTCACGAGGCGCACGGTAACCGGTAGCCATCAGCACCAGCCAGGAACAAAGCTTCGCAGCATCAGCAGTCGCCATGCTGTGCCTCACTCAACGACCTCTCGCTGGATACGAAGTACATGCGTAATCTTTTATCGCGACAGGGTTACAGCAGACGTTCGGAGAGGAAAAGCCACGCGCGTTGCCACACTAATTCAGGATCGGGTTAGATTGTTGTGACGTCACACGTTGAGCTGTGCAATGAATGATTAAAACTGCAGTTAAACTGTGTTGATGAAGTCGCAGCGCGACTGAAATGCCATTATGGCGTACAAGGATATAAAATAAATTGTTTAGCTGAAAAGAAAATTGGGATTTGGGTTCGATTGAGTTGAGGCACATACGTTCGACTTCGTGTCTTGTGGTGTATCACGTGGTCTATACCTTCAGATGTAAACTAATAAGTGTGTTTAAATAAAAGATGCACTAATTAAGCAAGAATTAACACTGTCGCATCATACCATGAAGCCTCAGCTTAACTGTCCTCCTAATTTTCCTTTATTTTCGGGCCCCGAGAGAATCCGCCCAACGGACTCGCACTAGCCAGCCGCTTCGGAATATCACTCGACGCTTTCATAACCTCGTAAGGTTGTCCACACAGAGAGAATTCGGTGTTTTCATGGAGCAATTCGTTTTATTTTGGGTGGCCTCATTGCTACGGCCGATTTGCCTCTGTTATAATGACGTATAGCAAACAATCGCACCATCGAGAGGTGGTCAACAAAAGCAGGCTGAAGATATAACATAAACTATACGGCTCTTCCTGCGATGTAGCAACCGTGCCCGGGTATCTGCAAATGTAAGGTCACATTTCGGGCAGCACAAATTTATCGAATAAGGCCGATACAGCATCGCGAAAACCGTTTCTACGATGCGCGTATCGTATCGTAGTCGGCGCAAACTCAAAGTGTTTCCAAAGGTGCTTTCAGTAGTGTTGCCACACACCGATTTCTGCCTGCGTATACTGGGTTGCTTTTCTACATTGTTCAGCTCTGGAAGAGGCGTAGCGCTATTACTTTAAGAATTTCCAGAAGTTTACACGTTTCTTACACGGGGTACCATAACAAGTTATCGTAGCAACTAAAAAGAAAAAAATTAACGAAGAGGCGGCAAGTATGGTGTATTCCATTGTATAACAAATACCACAGTAAAATAACGCTGTCTGACCGCTAAGTGTCGTCGTCTCCTTGCTATACATGTCCGCGTCTGTCACTGCGCTATTCGCTTCATAATTACATCGAGTAACCAACGAGTGCAATTATCAGTTTTTGGACAGTATATCTGCAGCGCCATATTCGGTATGCCGACTACTTTACTTCAATTCATTGTATTCACATACGCGTATCCGATTTGATATCGTAGCGTTAAAGGGCTGAGCAATGACACGGAGCAAAACACGAAGCGAGTGCTCTCTGACAAAAAGTTTTTCAAACTCAAACACAATCAACGCCACAAGGGCTAAGCAAGCACACAACAAAATTAGGAAGACAGTTAAGCTCCGCCTTAAGGGTATTACGCGACAGCGTTAATGGTTAGTATTGCGAAAGCATTACTAGTCAAGTGCAAGAAAAACCGGCGGTCCGTGCGTGTTCGTGTGCGTGCGCGCGCGCGTGTGTGTGTGTGTGTGTGCGTGTGCGTGTGCGTGTGCGTGTGCGTGTGCGCGTGTGCGTGCGCGCATGTGTGTGCGCGTGTGTGTGCGCGTGCGCGTGTGTGTGTGCGTTTGCGTGAGCATGTGCGTGTTTGCGTGCGCGTGCGTATGTGCGTGTGCGTGTTTGCGTGCGCGTACGTATGTGCGTGTGCGTGTGTCCCCACACGTAAACAACCTTAAGTGTCTGTGCTTTAATTTTTGCCGCTTACTTTCAATTTACACGCACTAATTAGCATGCATCAGTGGGCATACATCGCAACGCGATACACCAAAGGGCACACAAGTTCTCCCTTAAACCAAGGCGAACGAACTTGCCTCAATAGTCTAGAGGTAGTGTCTGACTCGCAACCCAAGGACCATGGGTTCGATTGCCAACTAGTTACCATAGCTTTCTTTTCAGTGAAACTAATTTGCTTTACATCTTTATATGCCATAATGACATTTCCGTCCATACTACGACCTCATAGTTGCAAGTTCACTCGAGTTTTATTCGTTGTCTTGCCACAGCTCAACGTGTGACGTCACAACCCTTTCGACCAATCCTGAAGCAGTGCGAAAACGCGTAATGCTTTTCCTCCTAACGTCCTCTCTGACGCTGTCGCGGTAATAAACAGAAGCAAAAGGTCGACCCTTGAAGGTTGTCCAGGCCTCGTGAGCATCATTGCTCATGTCTCACAGACACTTTGAGACGCGAGGTCGTATTCGTTTGGAGGTATGGTTAATGCATGCTTGAACGCACTTTTGAATATGAAAGGCTTGCGCTTTCCAGCGGGTGCGTCTGTGCTTGCGCGTTACGGCGACACTTTTATTGCCAGGTCAGTCCTTTTGCGCGTAAAAAATTCCATGATTTTGAGAGTTACACGTAGGGCGTTTGAACGTAGATAAACACATGCTTCTTTCCATTTTTTTTTTTGAATGGGGTTGGCCACACTACGCTTTCCTATGTAAACTTTCCTATGGGCTGCAGTGACTAACGATGCAATAATTTTATGATCTAAAATGCTTTCTCGGGGGGGTCTCTGCAGCTATGACCGGGGTAGGTGACGATACAGCTATAAAGGAAGTCGGCTAGAACGAAACCACCCACACTCACATTCATTTTTGTTAAGAGCGCGATATCGTCCCCGGCACTCCCCGGAAAACCAATGGCTTAAAAATTCAGAATCCCACCAAGCCTGCGCCTCGCAAACGTGCGCTTATAGCTGCCCGGCAACGAGCCCGCGCTTTTCGATTTTTAGGTGAAGGGGAGAAAAATGAAAAACGTTTGCCCCTTTGGGAATGCAACGAATAGTATTAACTGCCACGTAAAGTATTCATACGGGAAAGAACCACTTCCCATCTCGAGTAAAGCGGCCCCAGAAGCGTTCCTTCGAGTCATATTTCACAATCTCGAGTCTGTTATGCCGCACGCAGATTTGCGGCCACATTTTGTGCCTCAGGGTGTTTATGCTCAAGGCTTTCAATGCAGTGACGTCGCACTGTCGACAAGGAAAAGAATAACTACCTGCTTGGCCGCCCCTGTGTCCTATCCAGTTTGACTGGAGCGTATGTTGGTTTGCGAAGGATATATTGCGCCTGGAACAGTGGACGCTCATGGGTTGGGGTTGTTCCTCTTTCCTGTTTTACTTTATCACAACGCCTGTATGTATTTGTTTACATGTTTGTTGGTGTCTTGCTTTCTTTGCTCGTTTGTTTCTTTGTTAATTTGATAGCGTTAAGGCTCCCGTTCTGCAACTAATCGTCGTCGGGATTGAGCGAAAAATCACCGGATAAGCGACCTTGCTGGGCCACCTAGGTCATGTGATCCTTCGGATCGTGAGCAACCTGAGCACCGTGGCATGTGACAGTTAAATAAATGATTGGCTGGGAGAGGTTGCTCGGGAAGAGCAACCTGGGTCGCACATGCCCCACCGGTGACGGCACCTGCCATCGCAGGGCAGTGGCGCATCGCTTACCCGCTACACCACAGCGCCAGGAGAGGTCTGAGGAATCCCAGCGACGTATCAGTGTTCAGAAAAGAAAAAACAGCGCTAAATTCTACACAAACCACACAGAAAGACGGACGGACAGCGCCCGTCATGTCCGTCTTTCTGTGTGGTTTGTGTAGAATTTAGCGCTGTTTTTTTCTTTTCTGAACACAATGTCACACCAACTAGCCCAGCAAAGGTACTGTTAAACGTATCAGTGTAAAGTCTAGAGTGACCAATTCCGCATATGTGGGTTTTAAGCCGTTAACATATTGCGTCATACCGTTAGGGCAAAGCTTAAGTGTAGCCTCCAATTTTGTTTTTCGGGAACTAAGAATTCGTCTGTGACGTAAGCGGACGAATTTCTTCACAGAGAGGGGGGGGGGGGGGGGGGAGGACGAGTAGATGAGATTTTTTCGATACTCGTAGAGTTTGTGCGGGGACGACAGGCACCGCCATTCACTTATAAATGGGCACCACGGATTCCTTCTTCGTCCTATATATCGCCACAAGTTTGAATCTAGCGAAGAAAGCCTTTTTAAATCTGATTTTATCAGCAATTAATCACTATGTTGCTGTCGTGGTCACATCAACATAGCCAGAAATAGCCGTAGAATATATTTTTGCTAAGGGCGGAGATTGGATTGAGAATTGTCATCGGTGTTCCTCTAAAGCCGGTTTTGTCGCCGTTGAAGGGAGGTGGTTTGTATTCTTTTGTCCCTTTAAAGCCAGACTTTTTCGCTATGCCCCAGTATCCCTGCCTACATTGGCCTCGATGTTCGAACCACAAAGGACAGAGCAGCCGTGTTAGCAGAATGTTTGCGGACTGAACGCGAGTTAGAAGAAAGCGCGCGTCAGCGAAAGCTGCGAGCTTACCGCAGTGGCATCGCAACTCTTACGGCTCTGCTCGCGGGACGTCGTTCTGCCCAGTCTTCTTCGAATCAAAGCCGTGGAGGATAACACTTTGGACTGGCGCTTTTGGTAAATGGTCATCTCTTTTCTGCGCTTCACCAGCATCACCATCATCTCGCACTAAAATGAAGACACGGTGCGCGCGAAAACAAATTAGCGCTGTCGAGCCGTTGGTCGCAACTAGAAACACCGACACTAGATTAGAGAGTTTTAGAATAGGGGGCCCCACGGCTTGGGGGCCCAAGGAAATATCGAGCCTCAGCGCTACGTACGAGTGCACCGGTAAGTTTTAGAATAGGGGTCTCCACTACGCAGTGGGGCCAGGCTTGCGTTTATCGACTGCAGCGCCACTACCGCAAACCAAAAAGGTACTCTTAAAAAAGATTTTAAAATATTCGTTCATTTGTTCATCAGAAATTGTTATTACTGCAGACACACGATTTCAGAATAAAAATTATAAAAAGCGTGTGTTTCTACTGAGGCAGGAAGCCACATTCGAACGTCCCGCCATCTCCATTGCAAACAAACAATGCGTACTCGCTAAGCCTAGCAGCTATGCAAACACAG
The DNA here is from genome assembly GCF_055824585.1 of Amblyomma mixtum. Classification (NCBI taxonomy): domain Eukaryota; kingdom Metazoa; phylum Arthropoda; class Arachnida; order Ixodida; family Ixodidae; genus Amblyomma; species Amblyomma mixtum. Next base: position 413,072,884 of record NC_143014.1, read on the forward strand.
AAGCAATCTGAAAATTTGGCGCATTTAATCGCTAAAATTTTGTCATGCGGGCATCTTCAGAGAAAGCGAAAGCTTCGTGCGCCTTTATTTTGCCGTGATCGTGAGGCATAGCGTATCGGCAACGACGAATCGGTGGCGAAGCGAGAGGCCTCGCTTCGATGGGCGCCGCCATGTTGCCTGAACGTAGAGCGGCGTTGGGGCGCACGCTATTTCGGCAAAATAGCGTTCGCCGTTAACGTTAGCCCAAGACGTAAGGCGGCCTTGCGCACTTCGACGCCCCAAACTTCTTGGGGCCCCCAATCGGGGCCCCCTGTTCTAAAACTCCCCATTCTTTCGTCAAGCAAGCAAACCGCCGGCGAAACTGCCAGGCCGTGGCCATCATTGTGGCACAGCTCAGTAAACTGGACAACAGCCGCTCACAAAGCGCGCATTCTATACGCCTCTGGTATGAAATAACTAACAGCGGGCAGGCGTGGGTGTGCACACGGGTTCACGTCAGCTTTATAGGCGCTGAGCTGGAAAGACAGATGTGTGGCGGCATCAGTCTACGCCAGCAAATCGAAATCACTCTGCATGGTTGAAACGCAATTTTAAGCTAAAACTGTAAGTCATCACTGAGAACACTTTACATGTTGTAAACTGCTAATTACGTGGTTTAACGTCCCGAAGCGACACATGAACAATGAGGGACGCTACAGTGAAGGGGTTCGGATTAGTTGAGGCCATCTGAGGTTCATTAACGTGCGTTGACATCGCACAACACATTGGCGTTTTCGCATTCCGCCTCAATCGAAATACGGCCGCCGCGGCCAGGATCAAACCCGCGACCTTGGGATCGGCAGCTAAATGCCAAAGACTCTGGGCAACTGCGGCGGGTTCTTTGCATATTGATGCGATAGCATTAAAGGACCCGAGTCGCAAAAAAAAAACGGTGTTGGCGGTGCCGTCGGCGGGACGGAGAAATTACAAGCAATCGACAGGTTCATGAGGTGACAGCCACATGACATTGCGCGGGTAATTCAAAAATTATAAAAAACAGGAATTGCCCAAAAAAACGACGCGGAACAAGCGAGAAGAAGCACGCGGGACGAGTGCAGTCCCGTCCCTAGTGCTTCTTCTGGCCTGTCCCGTCCTTTTTTTGCGCAGTTCGTGTTTTTTATATCTCGTACCAACTATAGCCCCTCACCGCACTCTTCTGTAATCCGAACATCCCACTGCGATCACTCTCTTCCTTCCCGTATATACAGGAAGCTTCACCCAAGACTTTACAAAAATTTTTAAAATAGAGCTATAATAGCGCTTTTTTCGGCATAGCATTGTCAGCGGTGTAGTACGTCAGAATACAGCTAAGACGTGCTAACTACCAGGCTGGTTAACTAATATTGAATTGTTAACCTTTTAACTATTACCGTTAGTCTTCTTTATTACCGAGGTGCGTGTAACCCACCGTAATGAATATCCATATCAGTTTTTACAATTTCCAAAACGTGGCTACCCTCGATGCTGTGGCCCAAAAACTTTTGGTTATTTCGACGAGTTATTTGCACTGGAAAGGTTGCTTTGCCTGCAAGCTCCTCGACATCGCATGTATTTTGGCGCGATGTAGCCAACATTTGTTGGGCCACAGCGCCGAGAGCCCAACATTGTGTAAAGTCTCAGGTGAAACACCCTGTATATGCTGCTCCGCCTCCTGCGCTGGCTTAGATCGCGCTCGGCTGCTGATCCGAAAGACACGGGTTCGACTCCGGCCGCGGCGGTCGAATTTTGATGAAGGTGAAATTCTAGAGGCCCGTGTGCTGTCCGATGTCAGTGCACGTTAAAGAACCCCCGGTTGTGGAAATTTCCGGAGCCCTTGACTACGGCGTCCCTCATAGCTGGAGTCGCTTTTGGACGTTAAACAACCATAAACGAAACGTATATGCTGCTCCGTCAACGCGCAGAACCTACATGATGAAAAATAGAAATTAGTGCTAGCGTAATCACATTGGTCGCGAACTTCTTTAGGACGTTAATATATGCAAATTAAAGTAACTGCCGTGAAAAATCGAGGTGAATTAGCGGGATTCTACCCAAAGGCACAAACGCTCGTTGGTTTAAGTGGAATAGAGGTCGACCTGGTAAAGGCGTTGTGGTCTTTGCCTGGGTGGTGTCTTAAGGACATGTGCTGATGTGTGCGTAGTAAATTATTAGTATGCTGATTGGTGATCAATTCAAACACATTATTTTGATTTCTCAGATGGTCCACTGTATACTGGAACGGTTTGATGCGTGTGTATGTGGGATGTATCGATGTACAAATTCGGACATCACTATTCGAGGATAGAGGGAGGTAGAAACCCGCCGCGGGGCCGCGGAGTGCGCCCCCACGTGCTGATGCGATACTACGTTGGAGGGGCGCTGCGATCCCGTTTTTCTGCCGAGAAAGCGGACCCCCCCGGAAACAGATTCGGAAGCATAGATTTGAAAGCATAGATTTCAAAGCATAGATTCGGAAGCATAGATTCGGGAGCACAGATTGGAGAGCATAGATTCGAAAGCATAGATTCGGAAGCACAGATTGGAGAGCATAGATTCGAAAGCATAGATTCGAAAGCATAGATTCGAAACCGTATATTCAGGAACACAGACTCGGAAGCGTAGATTCGGAAGCGTAGATTCAGAAACATAGATTCGGAAGCGTAGATTCAGAAACATAGATTCGGAAGCGTAGATTCGGAAGCGTAGATTCGGAAGCGTAGATTCGGAAGCGTAGATTCGGAAACATAGATTCGGAAACGTAGATTAAGAAATATGGATTCTGGTATATAGATTCGGAAACATATATAGACCTTCGGAAACATAGATTCAATTTCATGTGAAGCACAGTGTCCGGAGCTGGTCGGTTTTTGTTTTTCGTAAATACGGAGCATTCCATTCCATTTACTTTTTTTCATGCGCTGCTTTGGGGCTTCAAATTTGAAGTTTTGCTTATGATGGAAACATACAACGACGTTGGTTAAACAATACGTTACGATAAGAGGCCCCGAAGTGAAAACTGTAGAGGGGGGGGGGGCTCTTCTAACAATAAGCACATCACAGGGTGATACAAAATGCAGCAAAGGGTGATAACTTTAGTACATTAATTAAAATTTTAAATTAGCAGCAGCAAGCAAATAGCCAAAAGCAGTGAAGATAAAGCACTTCTATTAGTTCATTACGCATCATTCAATATCCTCATGAAATGCTCTTTAATGCGAGTCTGAATTAATTTCAAGCAGAGGATAATTTAATTTCAAAGGGCAAAGTGCTCCAAAGTGATAGGCCAGCAAATTTACTGGTAAATTTGCTATAGTTTTAACCTTAGGAAGAAAATAATTACATAGCTAAGAAAAATTTGCAGTGGCTTAGCTCAGCTATGCCAGGATATATGTAGCGTGAGGTGAGGGCGAGGTGTCCACATCTCGGTGGACACTTGAACCAGAATGAAGGTGCATAACTGTCCTCTTGGAACAGTGGGCACCTCAACCGTGTTTTAAGCTAAGGGGCGGTAGTGACAGGTATGCGCTGCATGCGTTGGCATTGACAACGTTGTGCCATAAACGCGGCGCTGAAGCCAAAGGCCGTCGGCGTTCGTTGTGTTCATTGGTGTTGGCGTTGACCACGGTTTGCACTCCGATAATTTTAAGGAAAGGAAGTGCGCATAATGGCTCCCTGGGTCAGTGGACGCCTGAATCGGGCTTATAGGTATGTGGGGTAATGAAATAGAGATGTGGGCTTCAGACACTGACAAGGTTGTGCCAGAAACGCGGCGATGAAGCCATAGACCATCGGCGTTCATTGTGTTCATTGGCGTTGGCGTTGTCAACGTTTTACAATCCGATCATTTTAAGGAAAGGAAGGCGAGCGCGCGCTGCGTGGCACGCCAGCTGTGCGCCGTGTGACGTCATTGCTCCTCGCGCATGCGCAGCACGGCTCTCCAGGAGCCACGCGAAATGCTCAACCTCGGCCAGTGTAGCTCACGCTACAATAACTTGTGTTATTTTTATTATTGAGGTCACCAACGACTGCATAGGTTATTGAGGTCACCAACGTCCTCATAGCGCGAATAACTTTCTCTCAGATTTTGGGGCGCATGTCACTTGCGACCTTCCCCTTTACTCCGTTGTCTGGCCACCTTCCACCGATAAACCTTTAAATGTGGGGTCCGTTCAGTTTCGAGCATAAATAATTTTACAAAAAAAAGTGCGTTGGTGGCCGGAGCATCGGCTGTTGCAGCCGGATGCGCAGGGCCTCTATCTGTTGCATATGTAATGCGTATAGTGCTGTGCTGCAGCAGTGATTGTTTGGGTGGCGTCGCGCATGGCCTTCCCCGGCGCATGCACAGAAGTCGAGTCCTCGCCTGACGAATGCATGTGCTGCGTTGCTCTCGCAGGTACGGGCTGGAGCCGTCTTTCCAGTCGTGCACAATCGACTGGCGCCACAACGACGCTAGCTACAAGTCGTTCACGGTGGTCTACTTCGTGCTGGGCTTCCTCGTTCCGGCCTGCATAGTGGTCGTCTGCTACCGCACTTCCGCCGCCCACATCCGGGTGCCCAAGCCCACGGTCGTGCGCAGGACTGACATGAACGATGACTTCTGGGCAAACCAGGACTCTGTCACCACGGTGCGAGTACTTTCTGTGCTTTTCCCTCGTCGTGTTAGTCAAAACGTTCGAGGTTTTCTTAGCTCGCTCCTCAAGCTTTCTTTTCCTCTAAACAATTCGTTCATTATCACGTGCAATACTTGGCAAATGCCCTCGTACCATGGCCAAAGGGTAGCTTCTGGCCCAAATAAACAAACATACAGGCAGATATGTAAACATAAAAGAAAGCAAAAATAAAGATGCATACATCGTTAAAAGCGAACAACTCCGGAATAAATGTCAAGCAAACTGCGGGACAAAAATGCGCAGATCAAGGGCGGCAAGCAAATTTCGATGTGTATATATATATTACAGAGCTTAGTGCAAGCATTTACAGGGCACAGTGAAAAATTTTACAACTGTAGTATGAAAACATCATTGTGTTATCAAATGTGTTTTTATTGCTTCGAAAAACTATGGAGTTTTTAAAGCACCGCTAGAAAACTATTCGTTATTTTATCGCCATCAAGGCGAAGGAAACATTCATCGTACTAATTTTTTGTGGGAGGCAACTTGTGGCGAGATGACAAAGTTCCACTAACACCTGACAAGTAATTAAAAAGTTGCAACTAGAAAGTGTAGCTGCTAGGTACTTACTAGGCTATGAACCTATACTCATGTCTTCAGCTGTGTTGAAATACCAAAACGTGAAATTTATTATTTCTATAACAGTAGTTAGTGTTAGTATAATTGAATGCAGGGTAAGTTACTATTCTCAACGCTTGTTTTCGAAGCATCTTATAAAATCCTGAATATTTTAGTTAGTTACGCCTGAAGATTGAGTGCAATTTGAAAAGCGGCTAAGTATGAATGCTAAATACAAAATGCTCTGTTTCCTGAGGTCGGAATAGTTATTACAGACGTTCGTTTCAAGAAGACTGCATAGATCTGTTCCTGCCAAAGCAATTGTAGCTCCTGGTTAACACCTGGGCATAGAAATGAAGACGTTTGTGCAATAATTTCAATACTCATGATGCTAATATATATACTTTTTACAAGAATGAAAGGTCATGAATTTAATGTTTTGTCCTTTATTGCTACACATAAATCACTCATGATTTTTTGTTCTGCGTTAACATTTGCATCAAACTCAGTAAGCTGAAATTGAGACACGCGTATAGTTAACATATATTATAGTATTAGAGAAGCGGAGTCTTTGCGATTAGCATATAACAAGAAAAGTAATCGCCCAACTCTGCAAGACACCTGCATGCATATAGTGCAGTGCGTATGATGTGTCATTAATTACTTCTGATTCGTGAAAACTGCTGCGAGGAGTGCCACACTGTATAAGTTTGTCCTAGAGTAAGCGATGACCTACCTCATCATCAGCTTTGCCTTTGTCAAGAAAAATATCTCCAATTAATTTATTGTAATGAAGCACTACGTTACCAGCGTTTTCGATGAAAACTTCTCTCGAAGCAGAACAGCGGGGAGGTGCAGGAGGCAGGAACAGGGAAACTGGGAAAATGAGAGGCAGTTATGGCAGAATGGAGCGGTCTATGTAGTACAACGGATACTGAAGTCAAAAGACAGGCACATGGTCGGCTTTAAAGATGGGCGTACCTTCAGGGACGGGTGTCCAAGCCTGTGTAACACAAAAACTACACCACCGCTCTTCTACGCGCCGTGCTTGCGCAGTTTCCTTGCGGCACCTAAGACTCGGATAGACAGTGAAACTCCACTTGCTCAGTAGTCATATGAAATGCTATCCTTTCATCAACATATTGAGAGAAGTTGAAGGATTTGTTCTAAATCTGTGCTGTTGTGCATGCAGTACATTGTAATGTTCTGTAGACTTGTAAACTCATTTAGCAAGAATTTTTTTCTTAAATGGTGTTAACTCCTTTGTGAACAATGATCGGTCTGTACATTAGCAGGCGTGATCGGTCACTTCAGTGAAATGTTAAGACAACCGTCGCTATCCTTTGTGGAGGACAGTCGGTTAAGATCGGCGCAGAATGCGATGGTAAAAATAAGATGGCCTGGTGTTGACCCGAGGAGCTAGAAGTTTTCATTAATCAGCCGTATGCTGATACTATGTTGCCTCGTCGCTCTATTTCTAGGTATTGCCATGAAAATCCAGTATTCGTTTAAGTTCCCCATCAACTATGAAATCGTATTCATTGTGAAAATTTTCGGTAGACGCTCAGCAACACAAATTGGCAGACTCTGGGCCAATGAAGGAGCAGGGGGGGGGGGGGGGGGGGGATTGTTACTGCATTTTACTCATTCACTCACTCACTGGCGCTAAATTCGTTAAATAGGGCTGTTGTTAAAGGCATCGGGAAGTACAGAGTGCCTGAAAGGTTCTCAGGCCACAGGTTCTGCTCTTGAGCTGTGTACTGGGCCATTAAAGACACCTCCTAACCTCAGCATCTCGCTGGGGGTTAGGAGAAGTACCGTTCTCACTTCGAAGACCATTGCTTGCTTCACAGAGGTCTTAAAAGCCTGAATAGGATGCTCAAAGCAGACCCTGTAGCCTGGGAACTTGTGTACATATGGTGTTTTTTATTATTATTACCAATAAGATCCTTCAATAATACTGAGTTTTTTTTTCTTTTGAGCCACAACTAGTTTGCATTCCCGATGTACGCTAAACTTTTTTTTAGCTGTCATCACCGACACAGCTTTGGTGCGTATTTTATTTATGGCACAAGTAAGTTCGATCTTTGCTGTGCTTCTTTCTTTGGCGCCAGCAGTGCTTAGCTCTCAGCATTTCAAGAATTAGTTAGAATTGGAAGCCCCGTCGAAGGAGAGTCCTCCTGTCGAAACATAGGATATTGGACTGAGGCTCCCCCACAACCCTAGTACGCTTCGCTTTGTGCTGCCAAGAATTAGTTGAGTTATTCAAACACGGAATGGCATGCCACGAGCATACAGCACAAGTGTTTCGTAATTTTTTTGTTACTGCACTTGTAAATTATATTTTAAAAAACTTTATTATGTTAGTGTTTAAAACACCAAACGTATTCGAAATTACATGTAATTACGCACCCATCCGTTATCAGTTTAATGCTAGATCATTTCTGGTAGATTATCTATTGCAATAAATATAGGCCAGCGGTCTGAAATAGCTCCTCATAAGCATGGTTAGCAGTGTACCTGTGGCATTACTGGTTGGCGGATGTCATGTGCAAGCCACGGATGGAGGTGTTACTGGTACAGTCAGGTGATTATGTCATGAAAGTGGTGGGAACATATATCTTGTGTGTACTAATGGTTGATATTATCTGACGTGTCAATATTAACGCCTCGTAACAACCATAACTAGGCCGGCGTATTATAACCGTTGCTTTCCTTCCATTGTGTTACGTTTTCATCGTCCGCTGCGGCAAATAGGCCAATCCCAACGATAAGAGGGGAGTGGCATCACTTGAGTCAATGATGGAGGCCAAGAACCATAAAAATAGGACAATGTGAATAGTACTGAACCTGGTTGCTCACATTTTTCTATCGTTGCGAGAAAATTCATTTCAAGTTATTCGATGAAAGAGCTTAGAAAGTAACCGGATGACCAACAAATGACAGCCATCATGAGCGAGGCAGAGGAACCTCGCTTCAATAGCCGGCGTGTGGTATCCGCCTTTTTTGACGCGCCTCTTTGCGCGCTAGCAACATTGCAGTCGAGCTCCCAAACCATTTCCGGCTTGGAGTGGAATGCAGTCGGACGTGATTTGATGGTGGCCACTACAGGCTTTTATTTTAGCGAAAATGCTTAAGGAATACATGAGCTTAGCTAGCCGAAGGACTCGTCTATTCTGCACCATCATTTTTACTGCAGACTAAGTGACTGTCAGGGTACGAAAAATTTATTGGTCCACTTAGGCCGGAACAGACACGATAACATTAATAACAAGCGAGTGTGCACACGTGGACATAGCGGTAAAGTTCTTGGAAGGTGTATGTATATACAGTGTGCTAAACGTACAGGTCTCTAGCGCGCCCACTTTTGCGCCGTTGACGACTGTAAATGTTCCATTCGCTGGAATAGAAACACGGGCTACATTCGCTGCTCTGTCGAACGCAAAATCGCGACAGAACTAAGTAACGCGTGTTTCGGTACAGAAAACACGGTTACTAATGCAAAGTCCCTGTGTTTCGCTGCCTTATCCCGCGTGTCCAGCCAAGCGCTGCACTTACGGCGGACGCTTATCATTGCCAATTCAACTCATGGTACTCAGGCCACTCTGTTTATTTTATTTATTTATTTACCACGGTCGGTCGTGGTCGGTCGGTCGCGGTCGGTCGGTCGGTCGGTCGGTCGGTCGGTCGGTCGGTCGGTCGGTCGGTCGGTCGGTCGGTCGGTCGGTCGGTCGGTCGGTCGGTCGGTCGGTCGGTCGGTCGGTCGGTCGGTCGCGGTCGGTCGGTCGGTCGCGGTCGGTCGGTCGCGGTCGGTCCTGAAGGCCTGGGGCATTAGAGAAGGGAGTGGATGATTGGAATAAATACAATACAAAAAGAGAACACGAAGCAGAGAAGTCAATGATTTGCATATACAATGCTGGCTAGTGCGGTTCGAAAATAAGGAATGTCTTCAAAGCTGGCAATCGACCTGGGAAGGTGTCACGAATCTGTCACGACAGGAAGTGACAGATTCGAGAGCACTGTTTAGTTAATAGAGGCTGGGACTGGAGGATTTTCTAGAGACACGTAAGGCTTTACAATTAGATGTATTAAGATCCATTCCCCACAATTCACACCAATTAGTAATAGGAACCATATCATGTGTTGCAAGGCGTTAGTATCATCCGAACCGCTAATTTCACGAAAGACAACACAATCATCAGTCAATAAATGGTTGTTAAAAGATACACGGTCAGGTAGATCAATGGATGTTAAAAGATACACAGTCAGGTAGATCAATAATGTATATTAATAACAACAAAGGACGTAACACGGAGCCCTCAGGCACAGCAGAGCCAACGGAACATAATGAGGAGATTCGATTGTTAGCTGATACAAACTGGGAACGGTTTAAAGGAAATTGTTCTAGCCAAAATAGGAGATTAGGTTGGAGATTTAGTACGGCTAATTTCAAGAGGAGGAGCCGACGACAAGCTTTTTCGAAAGCTTTCTTGAAATCATGAAATCGGCAGTCAGCTATTGAAGCTATAGTCACAGTTTGCAGAGTGAAGGTAACCTGCAAGGCTACAGCCGCACATTCTGCACAGTAAAGCAGCGACGTTCGTGCTCTCCGTTAAAGTGGTAACCGGTTCCAGCACTATTAGCGCGCTTCGTGTTGACTGTAGTGATTCTCAGAGAGGAAGCTTTCAGGGGCGTTTGCTGTCCCACTACGGCTTCTGAATTTGGCTGCCGAGAAGCCACTAAAGCTGTCGCGTATACACCGGGCGCCCCTTCAGACACCGCGCTGATGATTCCGGAAGTCCTCCCGCTGGAAGTGTTCGAAGGGTAGCCCCTATCGTCATCATCCACCGGGTCTGTTTGCGAACAAAAAGAAAGATCTCGATTTATGGAATACCCAGATTTTAATGTCCGTTTTTTTTACAATGAACAGGACACCGCCGCTGCGCATACAGGTGCTAATGATTCGCGACGCGACGGTGAGGTAGCAGTTCGTGATCAGAAACAGCTGCGTTGCTGCTCTTCCTTAGCTAAATTTCTGCGGTACAATTGAAGCGAAAACTGCGGACATGCTGCGATACGAATTCCAGAAGGAGTTTTCGTTGCACTGCGGATATCACAATGGCATTTACGCAGGCTTTTATTTTTGCAGGCATCATCATCATCTTGTCTCGTTGGTGACGTAACAAGGGAACTAAAGTAGTGTAAGCATTGCATGGCAGTGCAGTTACACCTTTTTGTAATGACATTCACATGTTGCACGAGACAGACGCCAGCGCTCAAATTTCCTCATTTCCTCAGATTTCCTCCAGAGACTCTTGTGAATATTTATTTTAGTTTTCGCGCTTCAAGTACAGAGTTCAGCCAAGAAGGATATAGTCTCCATGACACAGACGCTTGCTAGTCAACACCGGCTTGCTGCCCTGGAAACCAAGGGTTGAGGTGTTTTACGGCATTTCTCGGCTGTCCGCAGCATCTTATCGCGCATATTTTCTAGCAGAAACTGATTTGCCACGTTAGCGACTCCAGTCAGTTTCGTAGATACAGGACTAACCACTTCTATATGCCGCTGCCCGAAGAACCCACACAAAAAAGAAAAGGCTATTATCTTGACGACCTAAAGAGTGTTCTAGCCTTGAGGGACAGGCAGGCAGTATACCTCAAGACTGCTTCTTCAATTGTACTCCATCAGCTCTAGGGGCTCCGTTCTTGTAGCTTTTGTTCAGGTGATCTTTTTTTAAGGTTATGCTCTCCCATTTCTCCCTTCGGCTAATTGTTTGCAGCGATTTTTCATTTCGGGACTAAATTCTTCAAAGCTGTCATTTATGCGTTAAATGATGCACTGATTAAATGTAAACAGTGTTCCGTTGGCACCCTTGGAGGAATCAAGATTTTTCGCCGTGCTTACAGGCTCGCACCGAGGTTCAACAAAATTTGAATACACTTCTGTGAAGAACTTCAGAATTTCATCCATAATTGTTCATTATGTTTTTTCTACCGGTGGCGTTACAATCTCACAAAGCGAATCAGGCGCGCTGGATTTCATTTAAACTAGGGAATTTCGTTGCATAGACGATATAGATGAAAACGCCCATGGATCTTAGGGGAGGCTAGAAGCCACGGCCAAATTTACTAGGTACTGTGATAGGGTCAGTGGATGTTCAAGCTCACCTGCAATTCTTCTGGGGAGCGGGTTAGCTCGCGGGAAGGCACGGCTGCTGTGGCCGCTTTTGAATACCGTCGCTGGTTGCTACGTTGTTTTTATGTGCGATGATGACGCCTCTGCGTGCTGCTGCGGCGAAATGGCGCCACGTGTAATGCTGCAGCTTCCACGAGGCCCACTTTCGTAGTCATTGTGGGTATGCGTCCCCTGGATAGGTCTAGGCACCCGAGGTATACCTGCAGTGCAGTCGGGGAGTGGTTTGGCCCGTGTGAAGTCAATCAGAAAACCGTCAGTTCAGTAAAAGCTGTCTGAGTAGTTTTTCGGCAGGATTGCGAAATGCCGTCCGGCGTGCCATAGCGAAGCTGATAAAGCAAATTTTTATCGCTGAAACCATCGACATGCGTCACAAAAAAAGAGGTGATGCTGAGCAGCCATAAAATTCGAGATAGCGAGAATCGCAGGTGGAAGGAACCTTAATAACGCTTGAAAACCGGATAGGCCCATTTTTTCAATACATTTCGCTCTCGTCGATAACCATCGCTTTTTACAATATGCGGCGAGCAAGATGCATCAACAGTTTGAAAAGGTTTGGTTTGGTTTGGTTAATGGGGTTTAACGTCCTAAAGCGACTAAGGCTATGAGAGACGCCGTAGTGGAGGGCTCCGGAAATTTCGACCACCTGGGGTTCTTTAACGTGCACTGACATGGCACAATACACGGGCCTCTAGAATTTCTCCTCCAAAGAAATTCGACCGCCGCGGCCGGGATCGAACCCGCGTCTTTCGGGTCAAGTCTGAAAAGGAGAAAGTGGTAGGGTTTTAACGCACTTAAACAAATACTTGCGGCCGCCGCGGTGGCTCAGCGGTTATGGTGCTCGGCTGCTGACCCAAAAGACGCGGGTTCGATCCCGGCCGCGGCGGCTAGAATTTCTTTGGAGGAGAAATTCTAGAGGCCCGTGTACTGTGCGATGTCAATGCACGGTAAAGAACCCCAGGTGGTCGAAATTTCCGGAGCCCTCCACTACGGCGTCTCTCGTAGTCTTAGTCGCTTTGGGACGTTAAACCCCACAAACCAAACCAAACCAAATACTTGCAAAAGCGCGTGTTTAGAATGGTTGGCTCATGGTTTTCCTCTGCTGGGTCGTCGCACGTCTGGCGACGATATTACACTCAGGTTATGCTCTGATCGAGGTGAGGCTGATCTGATCTATTCGCGCTGCAGATGGAAGTTGGTGAAGACGACTATGTGCAATGCACAGCACGAGAGTGTGTTGCAGTCTAACACGAGGGATAGCACAGTGCGCTCGTGCTCTGGCCAGCGAAGCTGATCTGTTCACTCCGCCGCGGGCTCGACACCCAGTCAAGGCAATATTTGTTTACATTTATTTCTGCATGGGTCAAGGCCACCCCCATGGTCCAGCTTCACACAAGCTCGGTGGCCCGGTTAGACCTCGCAAAGTAGTGCTTTCGCTCTAAAATAGCCGTGCTCACGCGTAATGCACGAGGGGTGTTCAGCAAGTTTTGCCTCCCACGCTGTGACGTCTTTTATTTAGTGACAGGTTTCGAAAGTGCTTAATTGCAATGAAAGTTCGTAATAACTTTTCTGTGCGGTCACCTTCAGCGGCGATTCTTTCGACATCGGTGCACTTACTTCAGCACGAGGGCGGCTGCTGACGACACTAACGGCGCACTGCACTAGAACCTCTTCGTTGGGCACGAAGCGTGAACCAATCAGGCGCTCCTCCACACTGAAGTTTGTCCAGACGCGTGACGGCGCGAAGTCCGGGCTACAAAGTGGATGACACAAAGCAGTCACACTGTTGCGCATTTACTTAATACCCGTCATACTCAGCTGAGTTAACGATTCTGTGAACGAATGTCAAGGAGGTAGATCCTAATTTCTCAATTTGAATCAAAAGGCAATCATGCTGAAATACCCTAACCGGGCATTCGTACCTACGCTTATCATATATTACAGACAAGAAGTCACACGTGTCCCCATAGCTGAATTTAAATCAAGTCATTGCCAAACACCATGGGGAAGCTCATTTATTTAGCCTCTGCAATGATTTCTGTCGATGGTAGCGCGGCTGGGTAACCTTTCTAATCGTAATTGTACCGTTAAGGTTTCGGTTTATTCCTTCCACATTAGTGCAAATTGTTTGGCCCACTCCTCTTCTCGGTATTTGCAGAATTCTGCGGGGTTTTCACCCCCCGTGAGGAGCGTACGTTGCTTAAACTTGTTTCAAAATAATCTGCTGGGTCGTATCTCGCAGTCAGCGAGCTATTTTTGCTCGTTTAATCGATGTCACATAGGCACAAAGAGGCTACGAAACGCGCATTGAACACTCTACGATGTTAACACTCTCTGAAAAATCCTCCATCAGTAGGGCTTTTGAAACGCAACTTCTAAGCCATGGGCCGCACGCGTGGGGCGAAGTGGATTTCACAAGTTTTATATTTGTGTACAAAAAAATGCGATGCAACTACAAAGCCGCTGGGTGTTAGAGGTCATATTGCTCTGTGTACAGGGCCCGTCTCGTCAGCGGACCAATCGGATTCTTTGAAATCGCTCGACCCAGCAAATCGGCTACTTTCACCACGGCTAAGCGCGCTTTCAGATGAGAAAATTTCCCTTTTTTCCTATGCAGGTTTCGTTGATGATGACATGGGCTTTCGAAACATCAAAAAAAGAAAAAAAATAGCTAAGCTTTGGGTGAGCCAGCACCAGACTAAAACGATTAGGCAACGGCGTTTCCCGACGAGGCGCCGCGTTCTGCCAAGGCCAGACGCCGCTGCCTCCACGCAAGCGTATAGCCCGTCGTGTGTTTCTTCTCGACGAAGGTTACGTATATTCTGGTGCAATTTAAGGGTGATCCTTTAGACTTAAACTACTCGGGTTAAAGTGATCTAACGTGATTTATTTTCGCAAGAAGGCTGAACAAAATACATGGTCTTAACTACCCGCTTGACTTGTCTATATCCCACACCGTCGTCATAATTGAAGAGTAAGTGGCCATTGCACAAGAAAAAAAACTATTGGCTCAATTCGGTGGGTATGAAAGTGATCATTTTCGAACCATTTTAAGCTGTACCGCCGGTACATGCCTGTGACCCCGCTGAAACGGCGAGCAGGTGAACAGGGATTGTTAATGAAGGTATCGGTTTGGCTAAAGTGGGAATTATTTGCCCGTCGGTGGCAAATGAGTGCGGTGAGAACGTGCACGAGAGAGGGAGGAAGGACCAGGTCGCAACTAGGGAGGTGGCAACAACGCAGTGCCAACGGGGCTAAGCGATTGCCAGCCTGGTTCTAAAAGGCCGAAAAAAAAAATTAGGAAAAGACACTCTCCGCCATGCCACTGCGGTAAACTGTTGTAGCGGCTGATGTTCCCTCCTAATGCAGTATTCGAGGTTCGTGAAAACTGGTCTCAACCATTTCCTTAAAGAAGTGGAAAGAATTACGGAATTTCTTGAAGGATAAACTTCGTCTTAGCTTTATGCTCTTGCCATCTGACTCTGCTCAGTTTAGTCCTACTGTTTTTTTTTTTCCGCTGCGTTCAAAATGAACAACCCGCCGCGGTGGCTCAGTGGTTACGGCGCTCGGCTGCTGATCCGAAAGACGCGGGCTCGATCCCGGCCGCGGCGGCTGAGTTTCGATGAAGGCGAAATTCCAGAGGCTCGTGTACTGTGCGATGTCAGTGCACGTTAAAGAACCCCAGGTGGTCGAAATTTCTGTAGCCCTTCACTACGGCGTCCCTCATAGCCTGAGTCGCTTTGGGACGTTAAACTTCTATAAACTAAACTAAACTAAACAAAATTAACGCAAACTGGGTTAGGGTGGAAACTTCGGTAAGTCGGTGCATCTTTACAATAACAGACACCACAGTGCAAAAACTGAGAACAGAATAAAGTAACTGTACTACCCGCTTCAACTGAATCTTTTATTCCACCAGCCTTGAATATATACCAAAAAAAAAGAAAAGCGGGAGGAGCAAAAATATATAAAAAAGATACGACTACTGTGATGACACAGAAACGCTACTGCTGGGCGCATCGCTGACCAATTCATATGACAGGCTATTTATTTTTCAAAAAGGCTAACGGAAGGCGTGCTTTGGCCGTCTGAGCCTCGCTGGTGAGGGTTTCAAAGATTCCGCTTGCTCGCCGGCTTCTGTATTTCCGGAGGACGCGGGTGCCATCAAGGCCAGGTGTGCAAGATTTACTAGGGTAATCCTTGCAGTGCATGGCTAGGTTGATGCCCGTGCCTTTTTCTGCCGGTCTGGCTCGCTCATGCAGCATCTCATTTCAACAGCCACCTGTTTGCCTCACATTCCGTTTCCCACGTGAAAGTAGTACATAGTACACCTTCCCTCGCTGGCAGCCTAAACAGCGGCTTTCATTATTGTTGCAACTTGTGAGACAAGAACGCTGACCGTTTCAACGCGCCAGCATACAGCGCACAGGTTGTTTGTTGCAGAAAATAATACGCGAATGCCGGCACGTCCCACCGCCAGTGAGCCCCAGACAACGTAAGCACGCCGTCCGTCAGCCTTCCTTAAAAAGAAAGAGCTTATTTCTCGAAAAATGAACTGCTATGCGATGCGCCCAACAATGGCAGTGTTTTCGAGGCATCAAGGTTGTCTTATCTTTTTGTGCATTCGTTGCTCTTTCTGCCTTCCTTTTTATTGTACTTACATATTACTCGCGACTAGCGGAATAAAAGTATGAGTTGATAGCACGTTCGGTCATACACTTCTATAGTACTGTGTTTTTAGCAGCAATGGACCGCAAGTATATCAACACAAAGCTTAAATAAGAAATGAAGAGAGACAGCTGAATACTAAGAAGCACAACACTGCTACCTGAAGCAGGTCACGTACTGAACATAGGGAACAAAACGCGGAAGGGGAGACATATGCACTTAGATGAGGTGGTTACCCTAAGGGTGCGCGGAAGTACTTTTTCAAAACCTTACCGAAGAAGAATATTGTAGCTTTTCTCACGAATCGAATACGGATAATGTAGCCAGAAATCGCGTCTAATACGAATCTAATATGACGAAAAAAACCGAATCAAATAGGAATCGAATATGTTTTACTAATATTAGCTATTGTTGGCACCAACTCGCCCAAATTTCTGCTATGCTTAATATTAGCCACTTCTGCTAACATTCGTACAGAACGAATAATTGTACGAAAGCTAAGCGCTAACGGCGGAGCTGCGGTACGGAGCTACAACTGCTGTAGATATAGAGCAGAAAATGGAAGGGAAATGAGGAGCTTCAATAGCTCACCGCGGGCCTCGGTTCTGGAAGTGTTGATGCCGTTAAGAGGATTCTCGCACAGCTTCTGCCCTCGCCGCTCGATCACGTTCCACGGGCGCTCACGATAATATAGGTCGTACAACGTCCGCCCCTATGGACAAAGGTGGTGCTGGTGAACACTGCCACGGTTCGGTTACACTACACATAAATACCCCCGAAAGCAGAAGATTGGACAGCCGCCACCGTAGCTGAATTGGTAGAGCACCGGGCGTGAAATTCGGAGCCAATGGGTTCGAATCCCACAGGCGGAAACTGGTTGTTCTTTCTCTTGTTTTCCAATCAGTCTTTCAGCGGTAAAATAGCTATACTGTAATTATGCGACTGATTAAGCCCACAAATTATAAAATAAGAGAAAAGCATTCCCCTGTGCTCCTTGGTATTCTGTAGAAATAGGTATGCTTGTCAAAAGACGCACCACTGATTTCCGCTAAGGGTTACGCAACGTGAAGTCAGCACATTGACCACATCTCATACAACATGCAAGAAAATCATCTGTTGTTACTGGTAATGACATCGAATAAATTAGCGCCACATCTCAGCTGATGGCAGGGATGAAAGCGACGTACTAGCCATGCATTCCGAGATCAAGGGCGCTATGCTGGAAGGCCCGAGTTTGCTGAAACTCGGAATCTTCCCGAGCTCTGGCGACGCCCTCAGATGAGTGAACTAATGGTAGCAAGACAAAATCCCACCCTCGTCACGCCTCCAGCTTCATTGGGTTATCTGGATATATTCCGTGCTTTATCACATCACATCGGCGCCGCCTCATGGCTTCTTGGGCGGTCTACAAAGAACGGGTCACGTGAGCCAACCGCCGGTGCACTTTTCATTTGTGTGTCGCTCCACCAAGTGCATTGCGTGTGCAGTTAGACAAACGAGGTTTGTTGAATTTTATAATGCACTTAGTACCCCTTTATAAGCATTTTATAGTGTGCAAGATTTGGATTTAAAGCGCTTTAGAGTGATTCATGCATTATTAAGTTTTGCTTTGTACCGCGAGGGAACGCTACCAACGCTACGGTCCCGTCATCAGCTGACTGCCAACGGCGACGAGGTACATGTGCAACGCTGTGAAGGCTACGGAAGTAGTCCGCAAATAAAAATAAGGACAGGTGTATCACTCCGCGCTGTTCTGTGGCCGTGCGGTCTAACGCGTCGCTCCGGAGAACCGACAGGCAATGAAAGTGCGTCAGTTCAAACCTCGCAGAATGAAACTTTTTTTTCCGCACATTTTTTTTTCATCGCAAGTTGAATTTCGCGTGACTTGAATGAGAAAACTCATTTTGTTCACAATCGTTTGAATATTATGCCCTGTTCTGAAATGAACTGCATGCATCTGTTCATTTGATGCATACCGCGTGAATGTGAGCTGTCCGAAATTCGTTGTCAATGAGCTCGGACCGGCTTTTGGTCAGCAGTGGCGGTTTCCTTCCCGATTCTGCAGCATTGGGACTATAATTTTTAGATGCAAGCGAGAGGTTTGTGCGGAAAATGACATTCCTCGAGTTTAATTCCAAAAACTACACACATTGACGACGTGTACCAGTATACGTATTCTAATTGGAAAAAGTACTATTTGCACTCCCTTACAAATTCTACTTCTATACAGACACTATTAACACGACCACCTCGCCACCTACACTACAAGTTACTGCCCGATACAATTTGATGCAATGAATTGCAATGATGCAATGATTTAATGGAAATGTTACAATTTCCTCGGTAGACTGATCAACACACACAGTCGCATGCATACATACTTCACACTTACACCCTCATACGCACAAAGGTGATCACAGCAAGACGATGAGTCCTCTCTCTTTCCTCGATAGCATGTGTATTATGCATCAATTCGAAGTCAGACAAGTTCCTCGATGCCACTCAAATCTCAATCACTGGAATCAGTGCACGACTCATCACAGGAGGCGTTGCACGAGTCAGAAATGCTACAGACAACCGGTTTAATCTCAGCGTCAACAATCATATCGCGTTGCCATGCTTCAGCCTCAACTTGGTCAACATGAACACAACAGTTTTGCCAGTTTTCCTGGCTTACAGACGCCAGTGCTTCCGGCAGGAGCTTTTCCACTTCAGCCAAAGTGAAACATTTATTGCGACTACGAATATTGCATAAGAATGCAATCTGCCAAGTGACACAAATGCTACCGTTTAAAAAACCCATTAAAATGCATGCATGAAATAGGTGGAAAAATCCATGCACTTATTACTTGTGCAAACATGAGGTAAAACAAAAACTTATCTACACTGTGTGTAAAACTGCTCAGTTACTGATAAACGGAAACGGCTTTTGAGGTTTAATGCCCCAAAGTAACTCAAGCTATGAGGCATGCCATGGTGAAGGTCTGCCATAGCTTCGACCATATGGGGTTCCTTAACATCCACTGACACTGCACAGTACACGGACCACTATCACTAATAAATGGGAGAACATTCTATTAACCATGACATGCATGAAAGCAAAAACAGAGCATTCTTACAACCATTGTGTTCAATGCATAATGTGCCTTCCTCGTGAAATAGTTGGCCTTCCCCATGTCAGGGCTGGACTTCGAAGGGGCCTTTACGCGAATGTTGGTCCCGTCGACGCATCCCACGACGTCTGTGATGCCGCCGCGCAGTAGGAAACGCTCCTTAACATGCGCACGCTCGGTCGCAGTCGTGGGGAAAGCGAGCCACCGCTTCTGCACAGCCGCGTCGATAAGCGCGTCGGAGACGTCCCTCACACAGCGGCTCACAGTGCTTGGGTGGCGTCCAGTAAAGCTATCTGCGGCGACGCTCCCGTGGAAGCTCCCGGTCGCGAAGAACCGGAGGGCGCAGAGGACTTGCTCTTCGACCCAAAGCGAATGAGGCCAGGTACGCACTCTCCGCAGGCGTGGGTCGTCGCCTAACTCTTTACACAACCATCGTACTGATGTTTTGGAGAGGCGAAAATGTCGCTGGAATTCGTCGTCGGCCATGGCAGTAAACGGGTCCAGCCGCCCGTACTGACATTTGCCGTCAGAGGAAGCGATATCCCAGGCTGCTGCTGCTGCCGCCATGACAGTCCCGAGATGAATTCGGGGCACTTCACAGTTCACGAGTTTAGCTCCGAGTTCACCTGTCAATCAAAACCATTGGTCACGCCCCCTGCGTGCCGTACATAAATTATAGGCGTACGCGCTATGGGTGGGCCACTCCCAACATCCCTGCCGGCTACAGGTATGTTGCGCGGCTGTGCTGATTGCTGACAGACATCGAGGATGTTGACCATCGAAATATAACAGGCAAAACGGCCGTCATCGCTGATTAATCTAAGCACCTCGGCGAAGGACACGCAACGTGGCGACAGCCGTGGATTTCTTCGCTCGTATACACAGATTGCACAACACTAAAGCCTGTTGCAACCACGTAAGACGCAGCACAACGCTGACGGCGCGTCACACCTGCTTGAAGATCGTCAAACACGGAGCACGACGACGAAACGGTGCTTGGAGCACGTCCTACTCCAACAACATCGCATCACAGGTGTTTGGCCTGGCCGTCCTTTCATCGGTGACAAAGCTCAGCATCAATGTGTCAAACACATCCGGGATCGACAAACGGTCGCTGCTCCAGACCCAGTGCAATAAAGAGTTTGTAATTTCCAGCACGCAAAACACTGCGTACTTCACAACCGTAACACCTTTGTCTGTTATAAGTCCGATTCCATTATTACAAACAGGATCCCTCATCTGCCCGAACGATATTATTGCGATGTCACTCGGTATACAACGGCGATCGACGTTAGTGACAAAACCAGCCCGCAAAACCTTGAAGTGCGCGACGTAAACAAATACTACGCAGATACGCGCGCCACGACCTTCACAGCTTTTAGTCAGCGTCTGATGACATAGAATGAGGTGTGTCGCTGGTTAGCACGCTCTTCGCATCCGCAGTGCACTAAAGAGGCGTCACACACAATAGGCATACGTAATGAATCATTGAATACAGCCAAACAGCAATTTTTTTCTCACACCCCACCACAGCCACTCGCACGGCCAATTTCTACCCGTGAGATTCGCCAAGAGCGTACTAAAAGCAATGGTTGGCCATAGCGGGGTGCGCATGGGGGTGCGGCAGCGGCCGTAGCAGCGGAGAACTCCACCTGAGGTCGCTGCAGAGAGCAGCAGTGACGCGGGGGTGCAGTGCAGTTCAGTTTTTTGCTTTTGTGTATTATGCAAGCCGGAAGATGCATGACTGTTATATTTTGATATACGGCACAATAAAATATATTATCGCAACGGCCGAAAAATAAGACAGATTCAGCGTGTAGTAGTTGCCCAGTCTTTCCAGTCGAAGGCAGCGCTACCGGCGGCGTGTCAGCGCAGGAGCTCTCTCGCTTTCAGTACGGTGGGCTGCCGCTCTAGTTCGTATGCAAGCCACGCTGCAAGCAATGTCCTCACTATCGCCACTAGCGACAGAAAGCGTCAAATCTTTGTTAATTTCCTAAAGCTATGCTTTTCAACAACGCTTCATTGGATTCAGATTTTAAAATACATTTGGAAATGAACAAAATGTTCATAATATTATCTGTTGCCTTTTAACGTATTCCAGAGAAGAGAAAGGGTTGATACAAGAGTGCACCTAGTGCGCACTGTTCGTCTTCGGAAATGGAAAGACAGATAGAGCCTGAAAGAGAAGACATGCCTTATGCACGCCTCTGACGCGCCCGAACAGGCGTGTCAAACAGCTAGCGGCGAGTGTGCAGATAGATAGCAGAAAAGTCACGATTTCGCGATTGATGATATGGCGCTGATAACTTCAGGTAGCGCTGCGGCCTGGTATTGCGCAGTGTATTGTGTTTGAAGTGTGAAACAGGCGCGCAGGGTGCGCTTGTATCGCCTTTACGTGGCTTTATCTCTACATTTTATTGTACGCTGCCTGCGCACGTTCCGCGCTATCTTCGTTCACTGACTGCCGTCATCGCAAACTCGGATGAAACTCGGGCGAGCGCCAAACTCGGGCCTTCCGGCATAGCGCCCCAAGGCGCGGTTTGCCAGCTTGCTAAACGTGTCTGAGCCCCGCCTTGTCACCGAATCTTGGAGGCCATATGTGACCATCATGAGCAACGCCACGCGAATGGGCCGTGTCACGCTGCTGGACCTTCCATTTCGCTCACACCAATCGCGGCAGCATGCTGTTCAACGCAAGGCTAAAGCCTTGTGTTTGGAAAATTGGTTGGTGAGATATAAAATGTACATAAAGGGCGGAACACAAACCAGAAGGTAACTTTGTGGAGAATTGCAGTGTGTCATCTGACCGCAATGCTAAGTTCTTGGCGTAGGCCTTGCTGTATCTTAGAGTGAAAAGGTAATAACACGGAGCAACTTCAAGTACAGAGGCCAAGTCAAGGCGAAGCATTGCACGCATCTTCACGACAACACGAGAGTACAACACGAAACAATGGCCTCTGCTTACCTGCCTCCGTAGCCAAGAACGAAGTCTGGGTGGGCGCGTAACGGTGTCTTCTGCATCCATAGAGACGTTCAGCCGTAAACAGTCCTCTGTAATGTTACGGAACGTATTCAGATTCCGATAAGTACAGTAATTTTTTATAAATAGCTCGATGAACAGACTCCTCAACATCAGTGTTGCAGTGCCTCAAGCATTACTGCACGCTTACTGAGCAGAAAATGTGACATCATCACGAAAACATTAACGATACATGCTGAGAAGCACAGCCAAAGTACAGGGTAATATTCTTCATCCACTGCAATTCTGTAATGTGTCTTTACGAAAACAAGCACGCATGTGAGAGAATTTTTATCGGGGCGCTCCGCCGAGCGACCGCAGCTCAAAGTACACGACACGGAGCACAGCAATGTCCAAGCACATAAGGTGGAACCGTGCGTGCTCCGTGTTGAAACTTTGCGGCTGAACTGCTGTCACGGGTTTGACCATCTGCTGGTAGCAGAGGTGCTCCAGCTCGCAAAAGTGGAGGAGCACTTCGCAGTGCCCGCAGTCGCAGCTGAAACGTATGTATGCACTATCGGGTACATAAGTGCACAGAGGAGCGTGTTCGAGAAAAAAAAAGCATCGCTGGTGGCGATGGGCGTATTTTCTGCATTCATAACGTGCCAGTCACAATTGTCGCTGGGTTCCTCGCGGGCCATCATGAACCGCTAGGAAACGCAGCTGATGACAGCGTTCTAAAGTGAACACGACGCGTGTCGTTTTGCGGTCCTGTCGTCCGAGAACTTCCCCACAGCGGTGTTGCAATCCTTCGGCTTGATACGCAGAGCAACGCTCCCGCTTCTTGCAGCAGCGAGCGGCTGGTAAAATTTAAAAAATGCAGCTTGCCGGCGCTTTATACCAGTGGTGCCGTAGGCTGCGAAGTGGGAAAACTTGTCGACTTACCGTGTTGGCTTCTTCGCGCACCAAACAAATGAGCAGATGCTTCGAGACGAGCACCCCTTGGCTCGCGAAATGGACGCGCCATTCTCGGGCCACAAGGTGACGCAGTGAGGCCAGGGGCGGCTCGTCCTGGGCACTTCTGTCCTCACGCTGTGTCCTCGAGCAAAGAAGGCTACAGCAGGTGCTACGCATCACGTTCAAAGCGTCTGAACGCACTCGCATCTGATGGGGCTGCTTACGATTATTTAAATGCCGTTTTTGGTATACTGGAGTCGCTCTTATGAGCGGCGCGTCTCAATCGCGTGTAGCATTCACATCAGAAGAGGACGCGCGTCGTGTTCACTTTAGAACGCGGTCATCAGCTGGGTTTCCTAGCGATTAATAATAGTCCCCAAAGAACGCAGCCACAACTGCGAAAAATGATGGGGTGCCACAGGGCACGTTATGAAAGCAGAAAGGGAGATTGGTTTGGTTTATTGGGGTTTAACGTCTCAGAGTGACTAAGGCTATGAGGGACGCCGTGGTGAAGGCCTCCGGAAATATCGACCACCTGGGATTCTTTAACGTGCACTGACATCGCACATTATACACGTGCCTCTAGAATTTCGCCTCTATCGAAATTCGACCGCCGTGGCGGCGTCTTTCCGGTCAGCATGTCGAGCGTAACCACTGAGCCACCGCGGCGGCGCAGAAAGAGAGATGACCTTTAATCCTTTAATGAAAGAAGTAAATTTATGCAGGCGTGTGGAAGGCACTGACACGCTACTCTGCTTTGGGGAGGCGTTTTTGGAAGAGAAAGTCAGTAATAGAAAGAAGCAAGTTTCGCCAAGCACTACTCGACTACATGTCAAAGCGACTCTCCTGCCATTAGGTCCTGTTATTTCGTAACCCATCCCGCAAGCGCTTCGAAGCGCGCGTACCACTCGGTGTTGTTGAGGGGCAAAACTACAGCTCCACGCGATGTTTTTGTTCGCCGCTTGACGACGAACTCAGAGCTTTGCGCTGTGTCGAACTCGAGGGCTCAACGTCTTCGCCGTCTGCTGCCATTTTGCAACAACACCGAAAGCGCGAGCACTGGCGTCGCTTAGGGTTCACTTAAATCTTAAGCTCTCTAGCAAGAGTAGTGGCGTCGGGAAGAGCAGCAAGAGGTCCCCTATTTTAAGAAAAGCGTCTTCGTGCAGAGTGCATCGGAGTCGCCGGTGCCGGGGCAGTGCTACTGTTTTCTCTTTCACCGCAATATCGGCGTTTCCGGCCACGTGCCTTGTTTCTCTGTGTTTCTTTTGTTGCGAAAGTCGTCGCTATAGCGTGTTGTATTTCTCTCCTGCTCGTTGCTTCCTCATCATTCCCCTTTGCTCCTCTTTCTAAAGCAGGCGGCCACTGTGCCTCTTCGGGTGGCAGTTGCTGGCCTGATACTCTCTCCCCATTTCCTTTGTCGTTCCCTACGTTATCACGCCAAGTTATAATAACAAATCATTTTCGGCTGCCTCCCCTCTCTCCGAATGCGCCGCTTCTGTTTCGCCGAGAGCGCCGGAAGCTTTTAAGTGGAGACTGAATGGTATAGAACTCCATTTGCGATTTCCTTAGCAACTGAGTGGTCTTTGTGCGCAGAAAAAACGCTGGCACATTTTCGAAAAGGAATCTTAAGGAAGGGCTCGAAGCGGCTGAGCGAGAAATCCACAAATCAAAACATTTTTTTTTCTCAATAGAAGTTTAGATTTTAAAAGCCTTAAACACTACTGTAATACACTGCGCTCGTTCTGTTGTGTCTCGTGAGTATGCTTAGCGTACTGAAAGACTGAGTAATGCGGTTTGGAACAAATTGCCGCCCCTACGTGATTCTGCTTTGATGCATTTGTTTTGCAGCATTTTAAAATTCTGCACAAGTGGAGTAATAATTCTTTACCGTGTACCTTCCTGTTGATAACAACTTGAAAGCATTTGAGGCATAAATTGTGCTGGAGCTAATCTTCTCGGCGATGCTAAAAGAGCGATTTTAGTTGCTTAGAATGCAGGATTAGTACGTTGTGTCATAAATACAGATTGTGGCATGTGCGCAGCAGTGAGCACTGCGAGGGACACACAGCTAACGTAGTGTGTTTCCTCGAATTCTTGCCTCTACTCAATACAGCGCAAGATAAGATCCCGAAAGCGCGAAAGAAGACACATTTTTCTTCCGTTACTGATATTCCAAAAAATGCTGACGTTCTTATACAGATGTTGATATACCGTTTCCGGAGCGGGTTAATCCATATAGCCACGTTTGCATTGCACAGTCAACCTCTCCCTGTTAGCAAACAAGTGGTACCAAGCGGCGTGGCTTCAATGGCAGGCAAGCAACAGCCATTTTGGTCCTATCGCCTCACTGACGCCGCGTGTACCTATACCTTCCTCTCGACCGCCGGTGCTCTCAACGGCCAGAGCAGCCCCTGCACGTCTCGCAGGAGCTGCATCGCGTTGGACGCTTGTAGTTTAGGCCGAGGTTAACATTGAGCTATCAATAATGACTAAATACCCTTGACAGGTGCCGATGTTCTTCAGCAGCTAGTTTATGCGTAAGCAATCTGTTCTTGGTCAAAGTACGAATGGTTTGACAATAAAGGCAACTCTACTGCTTGTAACACCTGACGGAAGCAGATGCTGTTTCAGCAGCTGCGCTGCCCAACGAGCCACTGCACAAACTAGCCCGCACAATCGCCATATTGAATGTTTTTAGAGCTAAGCAGGCACATTGTTTTTTTTTTGTTTGACTACGCAATGGGAAGTCCGCCAATGGTTCGAAAGAAGCTTTTGATGATATACTGATTGCTTTTGTGGTCTTCAGGATGTGGTGCGGAAAAGTAAAACGCTCGAAGGCTGCTTTGCATTGAGTAGTACATATTTCCATTTAAACTGGCAAACCAAGCAAGAAATTCGGAAAAGAAAACAAGTATAGATAAGCAGCTGAAAGATAGATGTAAATCTTGTTAACCCCGACAGGAATTCTGAGAAGCCTCGCAGTAGTGGATGCCACTATGCGGAGGAGTGAACAAGTGGGCACTCTGCTCAGGCACGTATTCAGTGCAGTGCTAGCGCACTAAAAACAGGGTTCGCACCTTGAGAGCATGCAAGGCATCTACGGGAACCACGGCAGCTTCAACCCCAGCCGGGAGCGCTTGCCGATAAGCTGTCCCCGGAGAGCGTTGACGGCGGCCTTGTACATCGGACGCTTGAGCCGCATCACGGTGGTGACGATGGTTTCGGGAGCTGTCTTCTGTTTCGCACTTCATATTGGCTACATTGCCTTGGGCCACACACTTTGTCCTCTTCTTCCTCAGATTCTTGCACACCGATTTTTTTTTTTTAGTTGGTACCTCAGACCCCTGCCCGGAGCGCGAGCATTGGCTGGCCCGCTGAGCCAGAACTGCCGCATCGGCCAACGAGACCCTGGAACAGGGGTCCCCCTCATTATCTCTCGCAATCTCTTCAATATGTTGTTGTAGCCTACGACAGAATGGCACATACCCACTCTGGGGGATCGGCCAAGAATCAATAGAAATGTTTATTCCTCCTCTTTCTTCTCAGGCGGTGACACGCAAAGGAGATCAGGAAATACGACACCACGTTACCTAATGCTCAGAAACCTAATGCACGCAGTCAGTTCCTTCCAAGTACTATCAGGCATGCCTGTCCGTTGAAGCGAAAATGCCCGTGGTAGAGTACTTCAGAAATGCGACACGGCACATGTCTACCTTCATTGTTCCGTGTTTGAGACATTCACGCAGCTCATCAGGTTTCTCATCAATTCTTATCTCACTGTCCCGCTCACTCAAACTACGACCACCAGCCTATACCTCTGTATGGCTTGCTTGTGGCAAAGCAGAACCGGCAGCCAATGCCCGTGCGCCGACGAAGAAGGCGATGACGACAACGAAGAAGTAGGCACCGCTCGTGGCCGCGCCCTGGCACGCTCGCTGGTCGCCGCCGCCGCCGCAACTGCTTCGCCTCGCTGAGCGATGAGCCCAGGCCTCCGCCCATTTTAAACGTCGACTGCGCCGCATCCTTCGAGTCACCATGGATCCCGCGGCCATGGCCGACATGCAGGTGCAGCAGGAGTCGACGTCCAGGTCTCGCATCTGCACCATCATCGCAGTCATGGCCTGCATCGTCATGGGTTGCTTCCTGCTGCTGGGGTTCTCGCTCAAGCGCAACGACGAGCTCGTGGCGATCCTGGACCAGTACCGCGAGTACCTGAACCAGCAGTCCGTGCAGAACCCGCCGGCGGCGGCCTCCGCACCGCAGGCTGCGAAGGAGCCGGTGCAAGTCAAGCGACCCGTGCCCCGGGCCAACAACTCGCGAGCCGATGAGGTGCAGGTTGTCTACCTGAACGCGCCGTCAGCAGCAGCTCCGGTGACACGGCGCAGGGGTATGTCCAACACGACGTCCACGGGCCGAGCCACGCCTGGAATCGTCAAGTCGAGCAACGCCGCAAGGATCCAGGAGCAACAGCTCGCCAATGACTCAGCGTACCTGGTAGCTGACAACTCCTCCGCCAGCGCCACAGAGCTACTGGTCGCGGAGAAGACAGACTCCCGCGGTGAGAATGTGTCTGAGCCGCCCGTACCCGCCGGCCGTGTCGGAGGCGTAGCGAAGAACGAGACTTGGAACAGCGGGAACAACGGGACGGCTGACTCTACTACGAGGACCCAGCAGGCTACGTCGCAGACTACGAAGCAGCAGGTTACGTCGCAGACTACGGAGCAGCCAGTTACGTCGCAGACTACGGAGCAGCCGGTTACGTCCCAGACTACGGAGCAGCAGGCTACGTCGAAGACTACGGAGCAGCAGGATACATCGCACTCTACGGAGCACCAGGCGACGTCGCCGTCCAGCTCGGTCTCGACACAGAAAAGCTCCATGGCGCAATCAGAACGGACGGAACTGACGAGCGCTCAGACGAAAACAGCGCGCGACGAGTCAGAGGAAGACTCTGCCAGTTCAGACACCGACGAGGAGTTGGATGGCACGTTCATCACAGACAGCAGCCGCAAGGATTTTAAGTCACTCATCCTGCCGAAAAACGACGTACCCGCGTCGAATGTAAGCGCAGTCATAACTACTGCAAACACGACAGGCAGCTAACGGGGCAACTCGCGGTCCGCCCCTGGACTCCACTGGCGACGCATCAGTGTGTGTGTTTTTTTCTGAAGCGCTGTTGTCTTCTAACGTTTTCCAAGGACACGTTTCTTCAACTCTGCGGCGGAATTATTCGCCATAATCACACAGCTCTAGCGTGTAAATGCATCGTACATCATTGATCATTCATGAAAGCATGGGCTCCGTGAGCGTGCGTCCGCCATGGCGTTGAAGACTCGAGGACGAAACGTGTGCTGCAATAAACTCGCATTGCAAATGAATCTCTCCTTGTTGAAAGTTTCTGCCCGCATGCAATTCCAGTCATTAACAGTTAAGAGCCCCCATTACCCATGTAGGCACCCTCGTCTTGGCATCTACCCACTACCCTTACCGTCCATTGATCTTGCTCTAGCTCCATTTCTGAGGTTGCCGTAGCCAAGGATCGTATTTTGAGCGCGACGCGTTCTAGCCGTGAAAGATAGGCTTCCGAGCGGGAGAGAACAGGCTGTCGAAACAGTTACGAGTAGTTAGTAGCATCGCCACTTTTGCATACTTTTTAATTCATTCTTGCAATCATATTTTCTGCAGGTACCCGCTGTTATTGTTCCCTCTTAAGCAATGGCTTATACCTAGGGTGGGGGATTGGTCAGAGTTTGGTGCAGGCCCAAACAGCTGAAAAATTCACCCAGAGGTGTACATCATGATGATGATGATGTCCTCAGGCTTAATGGGTGTACATCATCTTTTGCAGAACCCACACTTTCTCTTCTTCTGCTCGCGTCCCAAAAACGGTAAAAAACGAAATCGTGTGAAATGTGCCCATTTGGCACACTAAATTGTGCTTATTTTACACGGTTTGTGCTGTTGCGCGCGGAGTGCTTCATCAAGAACTGGTAAAAAATGAGTTCTCTAATATAGTTCAGGAGAAAGCTGAAGAAAAAAAAAAGCGTTTCGAATGTTTTTCACGAAACCAATTTTTAAGGCGTTTCCTCTTGAGTTTGCATGCAACGCATAGAAAAGCTTTGCAACTAATGTGTTTCGAAGGGTCATTGGTTCAAGCTTGTTAGAGGGGCACGGAGTGAACGCGTTGTGGTGTGTACGACGGTGTACAATGTGTTGGGGGTGTGTACTGATGTCAGACAACGATGACTTGCAAAAAAAGTTGCTCGCGTCATCAAAGGATCACGTGATAAGTGCCACGTGACAACGGTGACTTGCAAAAAAAGTTGCTGACGTTGAAAAGCAAATACTTTCCCATTTCTCCAACGCAGCAACTGCAATGCTCTCCAATATTTTAACAGTGAATTTTGTGTTAGTTACATGAATATGTTGCACTTAAAAATGAAGACAAGTGAAGGTTGGTTGGTTTGGTTTATGATGGTTTAACGTCCCAAAGCGACTCAAGCTGTGAGGGACGCCTTAGTAAAGGGCTCCGGAAATTTCGACCACCTAGGGTTCTTTAACGTGCACTGACATCGCACAATACACGGGCCTCTAGAATTTCGTCTCCATCGAAATTCAACAGCCGCGGCCGAGATGGAACACGCATTTTTAGGGTCAGCAGCCGAGCACCATAACCACTGAGCCACCGCGGTGGCACAAATGAAGGTCCTATTTTATAGTATGGAATTCAGATAGAAATAATGTGAGGACATGGTTAATTGGAGATACTGGAGAGAGGCCTTTCTCCTGCGGTGAGCGTAGTCAGGCTGAAGATGATGGTGATGAATACGAAACATATTTCTTTAATAACCGCTTTGAGGAAAATTGTGGCTTATGCTTGTAACGTTGTGCTTAAATGCATCATGGGAGGTAGCGGGGCCAGTTGGTTCATTTTTCTACTTAAAACAGTGCGCAGGGACAGGACAAAGTCGAGAAACACACAGACACAGTTGTGCTTAACATGACTGTAAATAAATAAGATAAGTAAAAATACCGTTAATATCTGGATAAACCTTTCACGCCTCAAATATAGCGCGTTATACACATAATCGATGGGGTTTTGGAGCGAGGGGATGGGTTAGTTGTATTAGCAAATTACTCATTGTCATGTGAAGAACGCCTTCGTTCCGTGAGTGTCAGGCTCGGCGAACTAAAGATAAGACGACAGCGGTCACAGTTATCCACTTAATTTGCCGGACTTGGTTCATTATGTTCAATTATCGATCTCGTGTCGTACTGCAGTCTCAAACTTCGACTTCACTCGTTATGCGTTCACCCCAATTCTCGACAGCCGGAAGACGCGGGTTCAATTCCGGCCGTGGTGGTCACATCTCGATGAAGGCGAAATTCTGGAGGCCCGTGTGCTGTGCGATGTCAGTGCGCGTTAAAGAACCCCAGGTGGTCGAAATTTCCGGAGCCCTCCACTACGGCGCCCCGCAGAGCCTGAGTCGCTTTGTGACGTTAAACTCCCATAAACCGATGCTGGACAACGGGTGCGCAATGAGCGCGATGACGGAGTGTCAAGCGTAGCTGTTTCAACCAGCGTCTTCTCCCGTACGTGGCCAGAGCAGTGATTTTGCGCAGAGAGCAGGAGCATACCAACCAGTCTTGAACCAGACACGTGGAAAAGATAACTGGCACGTGCAAACAAAATACCCGCTGCTGATACGCGTTCCAAGATGTGTAATGACCAGGTGACCAAGCCCTTCTTCTTCATTGATCACTCTCCGGTTGATATATTAGCCTACCTTCTTTCACACCTTCTTCCTGGTTCTCAATGGCGCATGTGTATAGCAACGAATAGGCTGCTCCTTGCCTATTTCAGGATCTGTTGCAAACAACAGCTGAAGTGATCACGCTGCTTAGGAATATTGTACAAAATTATGAGCGCTTAGGTGTACTGTGTGCGGGGGAGAAATCATGAAGCACCCAAAATGGACAGGCGATTGGTACCAACCGCCGCGCTGTCGTGGTGCACAACCAGAAAATAGTGGCCATACAGAGGCGGTATCAAGGTCGTCAGTTTGGTCACTGGTAAGCTGAGACCCTCTAGTCATATTGTTTGGTTTGGTTTATTGGGGTTTAACGTCCCAAAGCTACTCAGGTTATGAGGGACGCCGTAGTGAAGGACTCCGGAAATTTCGACCACCTGGGGTTCTTTAATGCGCACTGACATCGCACAGTACACGGGCCTCTAGAATTTCGCCTCCACCGAAATTCGGCCGCCGCTCCCGGGATCGAAGCCGCGTCCTTCGGGCCAGTAGCCGAGTGCCGTAACCACCGAGCCAGCGCGGCGGGCTCTAGTCATAATGAAAGCCACATGTTTGCTTATATCCGAGCACACCTTCGCCTCTCTAGTATCACGTGCTCATCTGTTTCGGGCTGTCTACAAAAACCCGGCAGCCTCGCCGCGCAGATGTCGGAGATCAAATGATCGAGCGAATGAAAGTGGCCTTCAGAAACCCAGCACTAGAAAGCACCAGTGTTCTTCCAGGTAGACATCTCCGGCAACATTCAAGAACGGGCTATGAATGGGTCTTCTAAAAAAAGCAATTGTGCTTCTCCAAGTTACCAAAATTCGTACTGATTTTCGCGTGGCTGGATGCCGTTTGACTGAATACCTGTACTGCTGAGTAGGGGAATCGTTTTGCTGTTGTTGTTGTTGTTATCCTTTGAAAAGATGCCAAATACCCACACTGGAGGATCGGCCAAGAATCGGGAGGCAAAGGTTGCTATTCACCTGTACATAATAAAGGTAAAAGAAAAGCACACGGGAGAGCAACACCGGGAGAGCAACACCGGGAGAGCAACACCGGGAGAGCAACACCGGGAGAGTCTACCACAAGGAGGGCAGGGAGTGAAAAAAGAAGTTTGGATTGAAGAGAGAGAGAGAGAAAGAGGAAAAAATGAATAAGTGTTTTATTCTCGATGTGATAAAGCTTAGAAAAGAAAATACTGTAAGCTTTAGCAAGGCAGTCGATGAGATTCCAGCAAGAAACTTTGAACAGCGTCACAAACAGACCTGTGGCTGAACCCAAGCGTGGTGGCGCCAAATGATAGCAAGAATGGGCTGCTCAAGCTAAGCGCTGTTGCAGTGCCGTTTCTTTTTCTTCTCAGTTTCCCACAGTCACAGTGTGTCAGAAACCTTAGTGAACGTGAGACTGCCCTGCGTGTGTTTTTGCGTCTGTTGCTATGCGGGTCCGTGAATGGCGCTTCGAACTTGCCTAGTTGGTTTTTTGCACGTTCTTTCGCCTCTGCGCTACTCAAGAAGTGTGGCAAGGACTTTGGTGTAGAAGCAACACAAGACACGTCTTCGCACCTTTGCGAATCAGTGAAAGTTTTGTTTTTCTTTTATGCCCAAGATTTTTCCATGCTTCTGGAATAGCGCAAAGGTGCACGAACGTGTTGCGTGTGTGCGTTTTGACCACGACGCAGTCTGGGCGCACACATGCTCACTCGTACAGTCGACACCTCATTTGAGACATGGATCCCAAGTGCAAGGCGCCCTCAGCGTGCGTGCGTAACTGTACCATTTGGTCGC
Organism: Amblyomma mixtum; assembly: GCF_055824585.1. Taxonomy (NCBI): domain Eukaryota; kingdom Metazoa; phylum Arthropoda; class Arachnida; order Ixodida; family Ixodidae; genus Amblyomma; species Amblyomma mixtum. Next base: position 413,105,600 of record NC_143014.1, read on the forward strand.
GCGGATTCTTCCAGTGTCAGCTCCAATAAAACGTGTAAAGGCCCAGAAGTTTTCATCCGCATAACTTCTTCTCGAATTGAACGCGAAGCATGTACGCGTATAGGACTTTACCCGGCACGGACGCACGTGAAGCTGTGCGGGCATCGCGCGTCTCCTTTGCGTTCCGAAGTGTTCAGGAATGATGAGTTCTCTTCTCTGCGGTGTGCAGATGGTGGTGCTGATTGTGGCCGCCTTCTTCGCCGCCTGGACTCCGTACGCGGTGCTCTGCCTGTGGGCCGTGTTCGGCAACGTGGCCTCGGTGCCGCACCTGGTCGCCGTGTTGCCGCCGCTCTTCTGCAAGACGGCCAGCGCCATCAACCCCTTCATCTACTTCTTCAGCAACCCGCGCATCCGGACCGACATCTACGCGCTGCTAACCTGTCGCTGCCAGGCCATGGGCCGCCGCAGCTGCACCATCGAAGAGGACTACTGCTAACCGGCCGTGCTACTGCCGGGGCCTGCCGCTCGCTCGGAACAACGCCTGGAAGAAAATATCAGAAATGCTTGAATTGGGGTTCTGCACGCTCCTTGTCAATTACGCGTCAGCGGCGTTTACGTAGGCTCCACGAAGCAGCGCTGATCCCGTTTGTCGAGCCGCAGAAGCAGCTGGTTATCGGGCTTACGTAAACGCTGACGGTTTGGGTAGGGAGAGCGTTGGACCGGGTCGCGTCAACCCTTCTGCAGGCTTTAGGTTCACTCGCTCGGCTTGCTCGGCGAAGCGCCTGCAAACGCTGTCCAGAGAGCGAGTCGGGTCAGCGGAGCGCAGCAGGACTGACGCGTCTCCCCTCGCTCCGGTCTGGCACACTCAAGCGCCCTTCCGCCCATGATGCAGGGAACCGGAGAGGCGTGTTTCTTGTGCGGATTGATCAGACTTCTTTAGTGAAGAATTTGATGGAGCGTATGGAGGCATAATTGGTAAGGATTTGCAGTTAGACGTCGTTCTAAAATGGGTGAAAGAGCGTTGACTGTCTTCGCTTGCGTTTATAGCCGCACAAGAAGCCAGGCTACAAACAGTCTGACGAGGAGACTGCACTCGCCAGAACAAGCAGACATAACAGGGTTTCGCGAGTCTGAGTGACGCAAGGCCCTCGCTTTCATTGCATTCTTCATAAAAAAAAATTAAATACCGGCCTACATTTCATTTCATATCAATTACGACGCCAATAGGTTCACTGAATACGTGGTCAGGCTGTCGTTCTTTGGGCACACTTTACAGTAGAGAATCCTGAGGCAGTTCTCAAACGAAAGGATGCTGTGCCATGCATCGCTATGTCAAGACCGTCTGCGTGACTATAGTGCAGTGCCAAAGTTCCTCCACAGTTTGTTCACAGCGTCTAGCGCTTGAGGATGCTCTGACTTTCGGATCTTCTCCAAAACTGAATGAAGAAGGCGGAACCTTTCATGTGTCGCATACAATGAGCACCGAACAGGGCTTCAATAAACCTTTTGACAAACAGCTCGACGGCCGATACCGTGTTCTACACTGGGCTCGTAGAACTGACGAGAGTTGAGAGCGACTTCCGCAAGCTGTAGTGCCATACCAAAGGGCACGTGTTTAGACTCCCATGTGAACGTCTCTAAAAACGCACGACGAAAAGATGTGCGTGTTTAGTCTTTTTCTTTAATAAACAACACATTCTCAATACTCGCTGGTAGGAAATGTTACTCATTTCATGCGTGGTGTTTCAGACACGAATTTCTATTGAAGCTTTCAGTGCGCGCTTAATTCTTGCTTGAAACGACGCTTAGCTCGACATATCCGTTTTTCTGTGATGTGCCGCATCGCGAGAGAAAGGTTAAATGTTATATTTTTTTACTTATTTGTGGAATATTATTCGGCATTTTCATATGATGGTGTACTGCCTAAATCATTTCAACCATTGGTACGTCCAAGCTGACAGCGCTTGCCTACATAATTGCGTTAGCCTTCTTTCTGTCTCCCTCTTCTTTCTTGGCTGGGCTGTACACGTCACATGTCAGGTTGCTATTCTTCGCAGTGGCTACGAGCTTCAGGCTGTTCGACTCCTCTGGGATTAGATGTGCTGCGTAATCGTGTTAGGCAGCATACATGTACGGGCGGGAGCGCTCACCCGCGTGCGAACAACGGCCAAAGGCGCTGCTTAAGGTATTCGCAGGTCTCGATTCCTGCTCATAACTGTTTTGTGAGTGAGAGCCAAGCCATTGAAATGCAGCATGGCTGGGAAGATTTCAACAGAACCGGAAGAAATGATTTTATGAACCTTTACAACGTTTATGGGCAGAGCTTGCGGAAAGTACTGACAGTGGTTCTATCTTTAGCCGGCAAAAATTTTGAAGCAGAAGATTAAATCTTACATTCCACTCTCACTACCGGGGCGAATAATTTAGGGCGACAGATGTACAGACCGATTCATGGAGCCATTAAACCAGCAACGACGAAAGCCGCGTTTTGATGCGAGCCCACGGCAGTGAACTAGATCTCTTTGCCAGCCGTTCCCCGAGCGCAAGTCATTTTTCAGCCAGAGTTATTCTCTTGAGATCACAACGACAACTGCTCGCTTAAGGGACCGGTGCCGGATAATCTGACGGGTGAGCAACCCTGCCGCACGTTCTCCCCGGCAAGCAGTTTTTAGTACACTAATGTGAACTGTACCATCTTCATTTTTAGGCGCCCTTTTGACGAACCGCTGCTGGCGTTAACGAAGATCCGCAAGAGAGACAGGCCGCTATCGACGTTGCTACTTTACTGATAGACACCCTGGAAGATATGCCATAAATGCTCCGTTGCATCATTTCACCAATAGCATGAACTGTGGTAACGATTTTTGCCACCGCGCGTGGCACGCTGTATATAAAAGACTACGCATCTTTTAGAGAACAGTCCTTCAAAAAAAATCTGAAATTTCCTGCAGGAGAGTCGCTGGACAACTTCCACCGAATCGTCCGCTACGGAGGCGCTTTGACAGATTGAGTAATTATTTCCTTAGCGCGGAAGAAAATGGGTGTTTCCGGCAGATTACTTTTATTGTATTGGACTGAAAATAATGGGGCAGTAGCATTAACGTGAAACATTTCAAAATGAAGGTAAATGAATGTACTATTAATGTACTATGTCACAGCAGGTGTTTCAAATAAAAGGAATGGGCTCTGAATTTTAGTTTTCTAAAACAAACTTTGGTTAAAATTATGGCGAATGTTTATGACGTTAAGCTTATAACACGAAAAATATATATATTTCAGAAATGTTGAACTATACAGATAGTTGCCTGTTGAATTGCATAAAGCGCCTGACATGTCCAATACTTTGACTGACAAATACCTACGGCTTGAAACAAACGTTTGCTGCCTCATAGAAAGCAGCTACATTTTGGACGCATTACAAAACTATTTTCTCTATAAATATTTTTACTAGAAAATGCTCAAAAGTACAAACACATTTGTTGACATCAATGTTTTTCTCAATGACAGACATTAAAGGAGTAGATACATGATTCTAATCCACAAGAGGAATTGTAAAATGGAAAAATGTAGCGAAGATGGCAGCGAAATTTAGGAGTGCAAATATCACGAAAAAAAAACAGCATATTTACATATCTTGTGAACAAAAATGTTTCGAGCTAAAGTGACTAAAGCTTATGCGTAAAAATAGAGTTGCGCCTAGATAATGTTTTGAGCGAAAAAAGAAAACCTTCAATTACCAAGGCTCACGTATCACCGCGCGAAACAGCCTCTTAATGTTGAAAGACACGTACAAGCAGAACGGCTGTATCTGTAGTGATGGCGATACCAAGTCTCTGTTGCATAATGTAGACGCACAGCAAATAGGGGTCATAGTTCTTCGAACCTCCTTAACACATCTTACGTGGCACGCAAAAACAGTAAATTGGCAGCAGGTAAAAAATGATGCTTGGCTGTGGAGTGCCTTTGCTGGCTGGTTTCTTGTGGTAGCCATCCTCAACGAGATTATCTCGCATCATCCTGAGTCGCACTGCTACAACAGGTTTCGAAAAAATTCTTTACAAGGCAAAGAAAATCACAACACGGAGGTCATTTGAAGAGGGTCCTGCTATCAGGTAGTTTGCCATGCTTGCTAAGCAAAGTTACAGCCTGCGATCTTCAGTCCTACACCGAAATTCATCGCTTGGTAGCAAAGTTACAAATGACTTCAATGCTGAAGGTTCAATTCTAGACTACATGACTGAAAGCGTAACAAATCGGAAAGTTCATTGAAATATCGTGCAATATATATCAGTCACCGGTGACCTACAATTGTCGCAGTGCGCGACGCCTGTTGTCATTTTGGGGCGTGACATGATGATCGCTTTGACGGTGCGTGCTAATATACGAGCGGCCAACCTTCACTGAACGCAGTAGAACATTTGTCGGTTTTAACAGGTGAGCGCCGTTAAGCTAAAAACTGTGTCCATGTATTCGAGTTTTGAAATCATGTTGTCACCCTAACCGGACGTTTGAGGCTGTAGTTCTAAGTAGGAAGCCACTTACACTGGCAAGTCCAGTTTAAAAAGGAACGATTCGCGTTCGACTGCTCACGAAAATTTCCGCCCTGAACGAAACCGCTGCGGAGTACAATCATGCTAAGTTGAATTCCTTCTTTCCCGCCCCCTTCCGTCTGCTAAAAGCCTGACTCGCCTGCTTGAAATTTACGGCGTGGTAAACGTTCGCGTCAGATCACCTATTCGCAGATGTGCCAGCTAAGGAGGTCGGCTTCCACCTTCCGCGACGGTGATCTTGCGATCACCGACGATTTTTGCATCTTGCGATGCAAAAATCAAGCCAGTTAACGGTTTGGCCGGATGTACATTCTTCATTTCGTAGGCAGACATTCTGATCAATCTGCGTACGCGGGTGTTCTGCTTGGCGGCTGGGAATTCTGTTCATTGAGTACGCAAATTCAACAGCGCTCCTTCCTTGGCCTTCAGCTAGGCTAGCTGGGAGGCGTTACTCGTACCTGCCATGAGAGAGGTTCTGCTGCCGATCCTGAGGGGGCAGATCCAGCTCCCAGCTGTGACGGGCTCACTCTGTATAATAAAGTCGTAACGCAAAGACTATCGTACAGGATGACTGACACGTACATAGGCCAGAAAGGGCGCTTTCCTGTTCTTCCTCGGCCCTCTCCAAACTCGCTTTATGTCTTAAGCCTTCTGAAATCAATTGGTCACTTTATTGGCATGCAAAAAATATTCCAATTACTGGTGAATGTGAGAAAAACTTACAAGCGGTGATTGGCATCCTGCATGCGCCGCGCGTCTTTCTCGAGTAAGGCGTTTCGTTTTCTGCGTCCCATGAGTCTGAACAGTGGCTGCCGGTTCTTCAAGGCATCGCCGCTGTGGCCAAAACGGCTTTCAGAGAGCCGAATGTGTCGCGTTCATCTCATATTCCCCGTCCTCCTCCCCTCACTCTGTGCTCGCTGGCCTTATTTCTCCGACTAGTTAATTTCTAAACGCTCGACTTCGTTCTCATTCTCATCCGCACGGTGTTTAAGCGTGTTAAACGTCCCCTGTACTGCTAATAATGTGAACGCTGATTCCTATTCCCAACTCGAGCGGTCGCATTACAGTGGCGAGCGAGGCCTGCGTACATTAACGCAGATATGAGTGTACCAAAGGTGTGAGCTCACACTCTGTACGCAAATACGCGTATCTGGGAGTAAAAAAGGAAGTAACGCTGTCCCCTAGCGCACTCTCTTTTACCAAAGGGAGTGCACGAGAGGACAGCTTGCTTTCTTTTTTCACTCCTTTCTGTTTATAGTGTATGGCATCCCTCAGCAAAGACCCTACGACTCTTTTGAGCATAGGGTCAGAGTTTGAGAGTTTGACAAAGAAACGCCTGGAAAGATGTTCGCCTATTGGGCACTCCCATTGTTCCGTTGTGTCGTCGTTGTTGCCGTTTGTAACAAGATCTCGTTGCACTGAATACCATGCATTATATTGTGACACGTACATTTTTGTATATTTTTTTTTCAGACGTTTTGCCCTCTAGTGAGGCCTGTTTACAGAGCGTCCGTATTCCTTCTCAGTATTGGAGTTGCGCCGAGTACGTGCATTTATACGTGTTATGTATGCCTTTGTGGTGTTATTTTCTCGATTCGGTCGTCTTTGTACAGAAAGAAATGTACGCCGACGGGCATTATTCTCTGGTACTCTATACAGTTCAAATAAAAATGCCGTTATTTCTTGACTTCCTCTGCTTCTTGTGCGTTCCAATCTACAAGGCAGCCTGCATAAGCTTCAACGAAAAAGAAGCATCTGTATGCAAAACCTCCCGCGTGTCCTGCACTCATATACCTCGCGCTTGCAGCCTATTTGTTCATGCAAACACTGGACGCGTGCATCGAGCTTTCACTTGCAAATGTTTCAAAATTTGAACATATGGAACTCAATTTATTTATTTTCAAAATAGGCCCTTGCTAAAAATTTTGTGTTTTTGCATACTGCATGATAATAGCGCCAAACATCTCAACTGTAATGTACGTCATCGGCTTATTTACAGACTGCATTACCACTGACAAACAGGCACATTTCGGGCCTTGCCACAGCCCAGTGTTTGTGAAGACCTTTCGAAGAAAAAAAACAAATATTACAATTAATAGAAGAGAACAAAGGAAGGACGAACAGTGGGCAGTTCAGCGAAAGAAAAATAAAGAATTAAAGCATAAGTGTCTCTCATTGGCGGCAGTGAGTTTTGCGCAAAGGTTCCTTTTTTTTTGGAGCGTTGGCGTTTGGGATTAGCAAAATTCAAAAACAGGCGATGCTCCTCTCATGGACTCTCTCGCATTACGCCGGGAGGCTTAAACCCAGTCGCATTCTGTCTATCAAATATATGGGCATAGATTCGTGGGCAGCGTCCAAGCACATTCTACGTATGCTGGGCCCGCCACATGTCTACGGCGCCCACAACACGGGCAGCCGCAACTGTAAGCTGCGCCTAGTGGTGCGGCAGAGACCAAACACCAAAAAGAAGAAAGAAGAGACCGGAGCCGACGGCGCCCAATCCCCGGGTGCCGGTCGCCAGTCGTGTTCCAGACAACGATCGTCGTCCTCATCATTAGGCCGACCCAATGGGGGCAGCAGCAACAAGCCTCGAGACCGTTCGAGCTCTATCCCGCCGCTACCCAGCGTGGACAGCAGAGGACGAAGCAGAAGCTCGAGGCGAGGAAGAAGTTCCAGTCGTTCAAGTAAAAAGGTGAGCTGGCCGGACACGGCCTCCCAGCAAAATTACACCGCGTGAGAGAAGGAACTAAAAATGCAGCTATAGGCGCGAGAAAAAGAAAACGCGGAACTCAAGAAAGAAATAGCTGAGATAAACCGTCTCATTAAATCGAATCAAGGTCAAGGTAACATTACCGCTACACGTCCTCTCGTGCAGGCAGGTATAACTCCTGCGCGATGCGCATCCCCAGACGTTGGCAACAACAACGCGATGGAGGTTGGCACGCGCACCACTACAAAACGCCCGGCCTCCATTAAGGAAGTCGAGGACACAAAACGCATGGCAGGGACATCAGCAGATGACACCCTGCAGTCGTCGCCCGCGTCGAGCCAGGAGAGCAGTGCCCGACTGCCCCCCAGTGCAGCAGAAGAGCTGCGCACACATATTAATACCACAGCAGGTCGCATTGACTCTCTGTCGAGCGAATTCGCTTCATTCAAGCTCCAGGTCACCGCCTGAATACAGCAATTAGCAAATGACCTGAAGGCCATAAAGGAGGCAATCTCCCCCGCGATGGTGCACCCCACCACCGTGGTCCAATCCCATATCATATCTCATCAACATGGCTCCTCGCCAACAAATTGAGATCTGGCAATGGAACTGCAGGAGCTTTCGTCGCAAGCGAGGGAACCTGCAGTTACACATTCAAAGCCTCAACAGTCCACCAGATGTAATAGCACTCCAGGAAGCTAGTGGCGCGGCGAAATTGCCGGGCTTTAAGGCATACCTGCCACAGGGTTACGACGCGACGGCGACGTCGGGCTCGTTTACTGCCACCTTTGTGCATCGCAACATCACTGCTATACAACACATACTAGAGGGCACTAAAGAAGACTACACACTAGTGGAAATAATACCTAAGAAGAAGGGGGACGCAACACTTTTCGTCTTAAACCTGTATTGCTCCCCGAAGAACAAGGGCACTGGCCTGGTCAACCGGATGGTTAAAACCCTTAAACTTGCAGCAAAAGCACAGTTGCTGGTTGTTGGCGACTTTAACGCGCAACACCAGGCATGGGGATATAGGAACGCCACCCCTAAGGGGGTTAAACTATGGGAAACAGTACAGAATCTAGGGCTATCGATCCTTTAACCCCCAGGAATGCACACGCATAGGCAATAGCGTCAGCGTGGATACCTCCCCGGATCTAACTTTAGCTAGAAACATTAAGGACGCTCAGTGGACTAGCAGAGGCCACGCATTAGGTAGTGATCACTACATAATGTCTACATCATTTCACACAACACCACAAAAAGCCTCGTTCACAAAAGTGATGGTCACGGATTGGGATAGGTTTAGGGATTTACGCCACTTAACTGCTCTCAGAACAATCACAAATCTTTCGGAATGGGTGGATTCCCTCAAAAAAGATACAAAAGCTGCCACCGTTCTGCAGGCTCACCTCAGCCTGCAGAAGCGGTGGAAAAAGCAAAAACACAACAAATCTCTGCGCAAACGAATTTCACAACTTGAACGGCAGATAGAGGAGTACACACTAGAATTACAAGACAAGCAATGGGGCCAAATTTGCGATGAAATGAACGGGCAGATGGGCTGTAGAAAGACGTGGCAGCTACTACGTCATCTATTAGACCCCACATAGACCAAGTCTACCCAACGTAGCCAGCTTACGCGACTGGTACACCAGTCCACGGGCACTAACACGGAGCTTCTCGAGGACCTACGGACTACCCCTGATAACCCACTCCCAGATTACCAGGGGCTCCCCAACGATGACTTAGATGCCGACATCATGGACGCCGAGGTGTGGTACGCCCTCAGTCAACTCCGCACCACCTCGGCGGCCGGACCGGACGGAGTTACAAACAAAATGCTTAGAAACCTCGATGCCGGCTCGGTCGCGGCTCTCACAGACCTGTTCAACATCTATTGGCGCGAAGGCAAAATACCACAGGATTGGAGACACGCTAAAGTCTTCTTCATTCCCAAACCGGGCAAGAAACTTTCTATAGAGAATCTTAGGCCCATATCACTCACTTCCTGCTAGGCAAGTTGATGGAACACGTAATCCTTAGCCGCCTTCAAGGGTTTGTGGAAGACAGCGACTTACTTCCCCCCACCATGATCGGCTTCAGAGCGCATCTATCTACACAGGATGTCATGCTTCAATTGAAGTCCGACATCATAGACCCCGTGCAAGGGACGGGCACGAAGGCCGTGCTCGGGCTAGACCTGAGCAAGGCTTTCGATAACGTCTCGCACGAGGCTATCCTCACGAACCTATCTAACATTAATCCCGGGGTGCGGGTATTCACATATATTCACTCCTTCCTCTCAGAGAGGACCGCGGAGCTCGCAGTGGGTGAGATCAGGTCTGACCCCATCCCCCTCGGAGGCAGAGGAACACCTCAAGGTTCAGTCCTCTCGCCTCTTCTGTTCAATCTGTCCCTCATCAAACTTCCTTCAAAACTCGCCGCCATACCTGGGTTGCATCATACCTTCTACGCGGACGACATCACTCTGTGGGTAACAACAGGGAGTGACGGCCAAGTGGAGAGTACATTGCAGCACGCGGTAGACATGGTCGAAACATACGCCCAAGCGGCGGGCCTCTCGTGCTCGCATCAAAAATCTGAACTCTTTGTACTCAGAAACAAGCCCAGAGGCATACACCTCAAAAACTACGTTCCCCCTCCTCCGTTAAACGTGTGCGTAGGAGGTTTGCCAGTGAAGTAGGTATCCACCATACGCATCCTAGGGCTATACATGCAAACCAACCGCAATAACACCCAAACTATTGACAAACTCAAATCTACTGTCAGTATGACGACGAGACTCATCAGACGAATAGCCAACCGCAGACGGGTCGTCAAGGAAAAGGACCTCTGTCGTCTGGTTCAGGCCTTCGTTCTCAACAGAGTTGTATACTCAGTCCCCTACCTCCGCCTCTATGCAGCGGAGAAGCATAACATCGATAGTATCATCAGACAAGCGTACAAGACCGCCCTCGGTCTACCGCGTTACACGTCAACAGAGAGGCTCTTAGGGCTCGGCATACACAACACGCTAGATGAACTCTGCGAGGCACACCTCACGACACAAGCTGAGAGACTCACTCGTACTAGTGCGGGCAGAGCCATTCTCTCCCGACTAGGAATGGGCAACGCACCTCCGAGCGGAGACACGAAAACTCAGCTACCGAAATATATCAGGAAGAACCTGCTCATAAAACCCCTCCCCAAAAACATGCATCCCGTGCACCACGAGGGACGTCGTCGGGCCAGAGCTCGCGCTCTGCATGAAAAGTACAAACAGCACTCGGGAGCGGTGTACGTGGATGCCGCGGAGTACCAACACAACAAGGCCTACGCGTTGGTGGCGGTGGATAGGCCCGACGTAAAGCCCCTCAATGAAACAAAAGTAGCGAAAAGCTTTGAACTTTCCGACACTCCTCTCCTGGCGCGCCGCCGGAGAACCGAGCCTCCCATTGGTCGAGGCGCCGTAGTCACGTGTTAGCGCGCGCTTTTTGGCTCCGCAGCAGACGCCGGCGCCATTGCCGGGGCTGGGAGTCGCGCTTCATTTTCTTTCCGTGCAACATTTTTGGCGGGAAGCGTTTTTTTTTTCATCTTTGACGGCGTCTACGTGTTGCGGCGATGCCGAGCTTCTGTTGCGCGTTTAGATGCAACAACCGAGGTGGCAGTGGCAAAAGATTGTTTGTAACTCCTTCCAGAAAAAGCAACGCGGCTCGCCGAAAGGTTTGGCAGCACAGGATCGGCCGGGCAAACTTCGATAATGTTGTGGATCCGCGTCTTTGTGAGATAAGTGGCCGTTTTTCAGTTGTCAGTCGTGTTTTTTCGGATGATTTGGTGTGAAGCGCCAGCGGCTGCAGTCTTTCTTCCCACTAAATGCCGTTTGGCATGATTTTAAATAGACTCGTTCGCTAGCGGGTACGAAAGCCGTGCTGAAGCGCAGGTTTAATGTTGCTCGCATTGCGCGGCGTGTCGGCTTGGTTTCAGTCGGGCTCTATCGCATGTTGTTTGAGCCCCGCCGTTTACGTTGCTCGCTATGCAGGTCCAGGCTTGATGTTGCGCGCATTGCTTGCCGTATTTGTGTTGCTGCAGCTGGACTCCTGGGCTCACGAACTCGATACTAAAGGGGCGGTGCTCGCTGTTCGAGTCTACTCTGCTCATGCTGCTCGCGGTGCAGGTCTAGCTTTCATGTTGAACGCATCGCTAGACGTATTTGTTTTGTTATAGTTGCACTCCTTCGCTCACGAACTCGACACCAAAGGTGTGGTACTTGCTGTTTAAGCTCCTGCTGCTCATGCTGCCTGCGATTAAGGTCTAGCTTTCATGTTGCGCGCATTGCTGAACGTATTTTTCAAGCAGGGTTCTAAACCGAAATCGGGAGTTACTGTTGATATATTTGTCGATGCTAGAAGCGTGTCCCACCAGGCATCGGGTCCAAGAGCACCGCCGCAGTGCCGAAGGAGGAAGGAAAGTGGGCCGGAGACGGGGAGTAGGGGAAATGAAGGAAAAACTGTATTCACATATTTACATTATTTACAAAGAGCGGGACTGAGAATGGCTCTCAGTGGAAGGGCAACGTCTTCGTCAACCGTAGTCGACTGGAGCTAGCAGGCTTCTCTCGGCCACACTCACGGCCGAGTTAAATATCGTCCGGTTTCCCCAGATCCCTGGCTGGGGAAAAATGGTCGACGAGCACTGTCCAATCGGATGGACCGAAGGGGACCTTCTTGTTACCGCCCACGGCTGGGCAGGTGCGAGCTTGTCCACTCTGTCGCAGCTGGGTCGAAGAGAGGGGGAGATTGCTGACTCATCCAGCCCCGCGGGAAAGGAATCTCCTGAAGTCTTTCAGCAGGGGAATGAACTTGCCTCCCCGCCGATTGCCCAGAACGCGAGTCGGGGACACAGAATTCTTCAATTATCCGCCAGCGTGACGGCGCCGCCAGGTCGCCTCCGCATTCACGGTGGTTGCTCGGACAATAGCTCCTGGGCCTCGCCTGCCTTCGTCGCCGCTGCACTCCGTTCAAGGAATTTCGCTGGGGTTTTGGCTGACAATGGCCCCTGGCATTCCTGCCACACTAATCCGCTGAGGCTCGGAGGGGCATTCCAAGCATCCAACTTCCCATGGTCGTCGCGAGGTTGTCGACCTCGATGAATGTTCACGGTAGCTGCATGATCGGGCCCACGTGGTCCGAGTGGACACAGGTGTGACGGGAACACACAAAGAGAGTTAAGGGGGGGGGGGGGGGGGGGGGGGGGGTTAGAAACACAACAGCACGTCCGCCGCCCGAAGAGGTCTCGTAGTGGTTGCAGCCAACGCTGCTGCGCGCAGAGACCTGGAGTTGTGTCCGTTCGGCTTTTGGTCACAGCTGGGCCCAAAGGTTCTTCTTGCTTCGTTGACAACTGTAACGGTCTCAACCAGCAAAGTCCAAAGCCCAACAAGCAGAAAGCGCCAAACCGACTTCAAGAACTGCCAAGCTGTTTTCGGTCAACAAAACCTCTTTAGAGAAAATGAGCTGTAGCGTGAAATTTACGTCCTCCTCCGAAAGTTGACATGTTTGACCAAACCAGAATACACAGAGCTTGTTTAGCCAAAAGGGAGGAAAATTTTCTAAAATTTTGGGGGGGCGCCGTAGCACGGTTTATGTCACAGAAAGCCACCGCCCGTGAGAGCACAAAGGGAAGGTGGAGCTGCTGAACATACATACAAAACAGAGAAAAAAAATGATTCCCGCTAAAGCAAAAAAGAAAATACAAATTTGCATAGCGGAATAACATCTGGGGAGTCAGGAGAGGGCATTACACGGGAAAGCCTCGGCTGAGGCCATCAGCGTTGCCATTATCTCTTACGTTTCTGCAACGCATGTGAACAGAGTCCCGCAATGCCAAGCTCCAAAGTTTCGCTCTCATCCTTGTACAGGAGAGATATATAAGCAAAAGACAAAAAACAAGCATTAAACTCACTATGAGATTATGCGTCATATCCGCCCCCTGCGCGGCCGCGGTCCGACAGCTGCTTTCGCAGATGAGACATTGCATAATGCTAGGAATTCTAGCTTGCATTTCTGTACAGGAGAGTTAAATGAACAAAAAGAAACAAAAGACGGGATTATTCCTCGAATCCGTCTGCAAACGGCGTTGCGATCAGAGGAATTTACTGCTTCCTATTCTTCAGCCGCCCCCTGCGCGGCCGAGGTCCGATAGCTGCTCTAGCAGGTGCAACAGGACACAAGGCTAGGAATTTCAGCTTAGGACCCTTAACTGTTCCTCGTCCAAGTCTCGTGGTTCTGAAGTTTGGCTGACGCTCAGAAAGCAGAACGCGAGAAGGGAACGGACGAGTGCGAATGCCGTGCCAGCGTATCCGTCTCTCTCGGATCGGGTTCGCGCGTTGCGTTCTCTTGGCTTGTGTTCCCACGGGGCGGGTGCGAACTCTTGAGCACCGAGGTGCCAAATTGGGGCGGCTACGCGGTTTGGATTTTAGTCGAGCATTCAACAAGAGCCGCACTTTCCCCTTAATTAATTCTTCCCGTTTGGCCACCTCTATACGCTGCCGCTCCGTGGAAACCCTCGCTGTTGGTTTGCGGGGCGCGTCACTAGCCATCGCGGAACCGTCACAGGCAAAGTCGCTGGCGTTCGCCTCATCATCAGTTTGTAAAATTGCCTGCTCTAGCTCACCACCGTGAGAATTTATCAGGCTTACTGGGTCATGTTTGCCCTCGTCACCCGCGTGCTCTGCTGGCGCTGCGAATTCTGGAGCCTTCGAAATGGTAAGGACCTGCGCAGCATTATCTCCAAAACTAAGGCCCTTTTCTTTGGGCAGCATATCCAAGCGATTTGATAAAATCGAGGGATACTGCATAGGCAGGTTTTGGGAGACGGCTGCCTTGGTCAGACGCAGCTCGAGCGGGCTCTCGTTCGCGACGCGGGCAGTAAGTTGGTCGTGTTGGATACCTTTCCTATCCTTATACTGGCGGTACAGCAGGCCAGAACGGAGCTGGAAAGGTATGTTCTTCCGTGACACACCCATGTCACTTTGGTGACTCAAGTTTCGTAGAGTCTGGTCTTTCTCTTGCTCAGCGGTGAACGTTTCTCTGTCCACACGAAGGAGTTCGAGAAAGCCATCTGAGTGGGGCAACACTAGATTCGTTTTCAGTTCCTCACCTAGCCCCAGCTCATCATTTGCGCCTCCTTCGGAAGACTCACTATAGCTTGCACTACTGTTGGTACTCTTTACCCCTGTGCTAGTAGTGAGTAAGTCCTGGGCTGGCTCGTCATTAGGTAACGCGGAGCCGTCACAATTTAAGTCGCCGGCGTCCGTTTCATCGCCAGTCTTTACTAGAGCCGGCTCTGGCTCACCACTGTGAGAATTTATAGGCTTCGGGCTTACAGGTTGAGGTTTGCCCTCTTCAACCACGTGCTCTGCTGGCGCCGCGACCTCACGAGCCTTCGAAATGGTGAGGACCTGCGCAGCGTTATCTCCAAAACAAAGGCCTTTTTCTTGGGGCAGCTTATCCAAGCGATTCGAGAAAATCGAGGGATGCTGCTTAGGCAGGTTTTGGGAGACGGCTGCCCCGGTCAGACGCACCTCGAGCGGTCTCTCGATCGCGACGCTGGCAATGGGCAAAGACACGCTGGTTTCAGTGGAGCATAACTCATTTTCGGGTGTTTGGTCGCGAGCGGCTGTCGTTCCCTGATCGTTGAACTGATCATTGTTTCGAGGCAGCGCTGAGGCGCATTCCTCGCTTACAATAGAACTTGCAGTTGCCACTTTCAGCGCGCGACTGCCTTCTGGAGGACTACCTTTTTGCGCTGCGCCTACGCCTATCTGGGTTGCAAGGACAATCTGTGCGGCATCGCGCTTTTCAGCTAACGCCGCGCTCTGGCTTGGAGCTCCACAGTCGCTGTCAGGTTTGCCCTCTTCAACTACGTGCTCTGCTGGCGCTGCGAATTCACGAGCCTTCGAAGTGGTAAGGACCTGCGCAGCGTTATCTCCAAAACAAAGGCCCTTTTCTTTGGGCAGCATATCTGAGCGATTTGAGGAAATCGAGTGTTGCTGCTTAGGCAGGTTTTGGGAGATGGCTGCCTCGGTCAGACGCACCCCGAGCGGGCTCTCGTTTGCGACGCGGGCAATGGGCAAAGACACGCAGTTTTCATTCACGAATTTAATTTCACTTCGCGCCGAAACCTCCTGATTTATTGTCGAATTCCTCTCGGCGCGCTTCGCCAGTAAAATTTGCAACTCCAAACGCATTAAAGCAAGTTGCCTTTCATCGGCTTCTTTGAGACGAAGGCGTTCTTTTTCTATCCTGTCAGCCTCCTCCTTAGCGGCTTCCTTGCGGTAAAGGCGTTCTTTTTCTATCCTGTCAGCCTCCTCCTTAGCGGCTTCCTTGCGGTAAAGGCGTTCTTTTTCTATCCTGTCAGCCTCCTTCTTAGCGGCTTCCTTGCGGTAAAGGCGTTCTTTTTCAATCCTGTCGGCCTCCTCCTTGCGTTCCTTTTCAACCCTGTCGGCCTTCTCCTTGCGTTCCCTTTCAACCCTGTCGGCCTCCTCCTTAGCGTTCCTGATTCCCTCCTGAATGACTTCCCAGGTCTCCCAAATTTTGTCACCCTCCTCCTTAGCACCACATTCCTTAATAGCCTCAATCAGCTGCGGCTTTCTGTGACCCTTCCTGGCCTCAATACCCAGCTTTTCACACAGCAACATCAACTCTGGCTTCTTTAGCTTGCTCAAATCCATGGCAACTTCCGAACGAGGACTTTCAAAAATAAGCTGCTACGTGAAATGCTTAAGCGAGCACGTGCAGAAAAACAATCTACAGGTAGTGATAAATTTCCAGAGTTATCAAGCCTGGCAGATTCTTAAAGAAAGTCAAGCGCTCACCACTGCTGAAGCCAGGACCAAGCGTGGAAGATCCCGCCGCTGCCAACCAGTTGATATATTTGTCGATGCTAGAAGCGTGTCCCACCAGGCATCGGATCCAGGATCACCACCGCATTGCCGAAGGAGGAAGGAAACGTGGGCCGGAGACGGGGAGTAGGGGAAGTCAAGGAAAAACTGTATTTACATATTTACAATATTTACAAGAGCGGGACTGAGAATGGCTCTCAGTGGAAGGGCAACGTCTTCGTCAACCGTAGTCGACTGGAGCTAGCAGGCTTCTCTCGGCCACACTCACGGCCGAGTTAAATATCGTCCGGTTTCCCCAGATCCCTGGCTGGGGAAAAATGGTCGACGAGCACTGTCCAATCGGATGGACCGAAGGGGACCTTCTTGTTACCGCCCACGGCTGGGCAGGTGCGAGCTTGTCCACTCTGTCGCAGCTGGGTCGAAGAGAGGGGGAGATTGCTGACTCATCCAGCCCCGCGGGAAAGGAATCTCCTGAAGTCTTTCAGCAGGGGAATGAACTTGCCTCCCCGCCGATTGCCCAGAACGCGAGTCGGGGACACAGAATTCTTCAATTATCCGCCAGCGTGACGGCGCCGCCAGGTCGCCTCCGCATTCACGGTGGTTGCTCGGACAATAGCTCCTGGGCCTCGCCTGCCTTCGTCGCCGCTGCACTCCGTTCAAGGAATTTCGCTGGGGTTTTGGCTGACAATGGCCCCTGGCATTCCTGCCACACTAATCCGCTGAGGCTCGGAGGGGCATTCCAAGCATCCAACTTCCCATGGTCGTCGCGAGGTTGTCGACCTCGATGAATGTTCACGGTAGCTGCATGATCGGGCCCACGTGGTCCGAGTGGACACAGGTGTGACGGGAACACACAAAGAGAGTTAAGGGGGGGGGGGGGTTAGAAACACAACACTGTGCGTAGGCACAACGCACCTGTCGCTTGAATACTTGATATCTGCGTGGATAATACTTGAGAATGCAAGCAAGGACCTCTGTAAAACATAGTTTCAGACATTTTGGGTTGAGGCCGTCGTCGTTGCCGCGCTGCGAAAATCACGATTCGTGGAGCTATGTAACGTGGATAGGTGGTGTCAAATGAATCAATAACGCAGGGGCGCGCGCAATGATCCAGACCATTTCCAAAGTTCGACATTGGAAAAGCTCCTCATGGCTTTTAATGCGGAGTGGTGACGTGTTAACACATGTGTATTCTTTTCTCAGTTATGAAAGGTCACGCTCTATATTTTTTTTTCGTGCCTTGTATCTCCCACGCCACAGTCTCAATGCGGCCGAATCGGAGGCAGAAAATGCAACAAAAATCATGTGGGCGCGCGGTCCGTTGCGCGCCGAAGCGCGAGCGACGAGAAAGCTACTCGTCGAGCAATGGTAGTCACTCCAGTGCCGCGAACTCGCTCGCGCGCGACACTTCCAACGTGTGCTCCGTAGTCAAAGCGATCGAAGAACAAGAAGTTTCTATAAAGCAATCCAACGTTGGTCTGGGCAGTTATTACATAACTGATTCTTCAATCTCTCATTTCATGATGTCATTTTGACCGAATTCAAGTCACAAAACGCAACAGAAAGTTCATTTGGGCGCGCGGTCTGCCGGGCGCCAAAAGGCGACGGTTGGGAGCGTCTGCTAGCTGCTCCCGGCCTAGGTGCCGCCACCGTCGGCGCCCGGGGGAAGCCGAGAGAAGGAGCGCCGACATAGGAGGAGGAGGGAGGAGATGTCGCTACTTTTAGTTTATTGAGGGGCTTTAGCCCGACGGACTGCTCGCTGCCGCGACTATCAAAATAAGCTCCTCTGAGATCGCGGAGGAGGCGGCAATAGCTTTAGCTATAACTAATACCACCGCTGACATTATTTTCAGCGACTCGAAATTCGCCGTTCGCAATTTCGCGAGGGGCCGAATAGCACCCACCACCCTCAGCATTCTTGCAAAAGCAGCCCAACCTCCCAGAGAGGTCGAACTAATTTTGGTGCCGTCCCACTCGGACAATCCAGGGAACGAGGCAGCTCACAATAAAGCCCGAGGTTTCGTCAACCGGGCAGGGAGGTCGCCTTTTCATCTGGGGTTTGCGAGATACGGCATGACCTCTTTTCATGACATTACCCACCATTACACCTTGAGCAGGCGAGTTTATCCCCCTCCGGCTAAAACGCTGTCCAAAGCACAAGAAACCACGTGGAGACGGCTTCAGATGCGCTCCCTGACGAATCCCGCGCTACTGTCGCTCATGTACCCCTCTCAAAACGAACCCCAATGTTTCCGCGGTGGCGAACGCGCCACTTACGACCACATCTTATGGGACTGTAGGGAAGAGCTACCTCCAGCAGAGCTAGTACAAATCCCTTCTCTCGAGCGGTGGGAGGCTGTGCTGGCCAGCTCAGACCCGAAGACGCAAGTCCGGGCCGTCGAGTGGGCCAACAAGGTCGCCAATAGTCACGGACTAGCGGCCACCTTGCACGGCCCTCCGATCACCAAGCTCTTCTTGAAATAAATGTTTTCCAATCCAATCGGGCTTTAAACCTCCCTGCTAAGCCCGGCGGAGAGACGTTTCGAATTGGTTGGGGCGTCTCACAACCGTGCGTCCCATCTGTTGACGGCAAAGACTGCACGAAGTGAGAAGAGGGGTGCATGCAGAGTATGGTTACGCAACGCCCGCCCACCCCCCACCCCTCCACACTAGCTGGCCCCCATCCGAAGACGGCGGAGGCAGCGCAAGGTACATCCTGGTGGCGTTACGTGATTTAGGAACGGAGCCGCGTATGGGCCGTCGTGGGACATGCGTATCAAAGCTGCTCTGTAACAGCCATTGCTCACGAAATCATTTCCTCTCTATTATTGCTTCTGAAGCGCTTAATGCGGCAGAGCTCGCATGGTGAAATAAAACGCTATTCAAGCAAAGTAGTCTCTCTATAATTTTCTGCACTAATTTTCGAAAACGTTGGAGGCACTTATGAGTTTGTGTTCAGAGAGCGAGAAGAAAAAATTCGCACGCCACTACCCATACAAGCTGCTTCAGACCACGCTAGCACTGTATGCATGACACACGCCAATGTTCGAGAAATAGAACGTGAAAAAAAAAAAACATAGTGAAACATTGTAAAAGTGGCAACATTTTTTTTTGCGGTTATTTGAGGAATGTTCTGTAAATGTCAACGGGAATTTTCGTGTTTGAAACAATGCTTCGTAGTGTGGCGTTTAAAAGGTCGCGCTTTTGGCAGCTTATGCCTGCGCGTCTTATGGAACGCCCGAAGCATTTTGTTACGTTTCCATGTTCTTATGATTGGCGCGATTAATCTGTGGTGTCAAATGGCATGAATAAAAGCGACAAGAGTTCGCATTAAGCGTAATTTGATGTGCGTGTGTGTGCGTTCTGAGGTGGCCGAGCAAGAATAATGGGGAGCGGTGGCTCCGGAATGCCAACGTCATAGGCTAGGACTATTCAAGGCTATTTTAGCGCTTTGTGTTGAATTGAACGGACTTGTGAATGAACCACAGCGTTACACATCATCCCTATAGAAGGTGATTGAGCGAGGCGTTCGCTTAGAGCATGTAAACAAACCCCCTTGCAACGCATTTATCGTCACGTTATAGTCGTTCACCCTATAGGAAGCTCTTTAAGCAAATGCATTAAGCGCATTAGGAAAAGAGGAAAGTATGCTGTTAGGATACAAATAATCTTTTAGGCAGTTTAATATATGAAAGTACAGTAACTAAACAGAAAATACTGAAGTTTATCAAAAATTGAACAGCATTTAAGAAGCATTAAAGGAGCCCTGACGTGGTTGCCCCAGATAGTGCAGGTTTGTACTTCAGTAAATAATACAGGATCCTACGATTATATTTCCAGAACCTAAGGGCCCTGGACGCGCTGTATATGCCAAACAACGCGATCGAAATTGAGACCGTGAAACTCCTCCCGCTAGCACCCACCGCCATATTGAATGCTCGCGTGACGCCAGAAGGGCTTACACGGAGCTTCGTCGCCTGCTATCGTTGCTGCAATACGGGCAACAAGGTCTCGACTTTCTTGTCCCGTGTACTTTCGGGAGTAATCGCAGTAGCAGTCGTCCCTCACGTATAAGTGACTGGTGGATATGCTACAGCGCAAAAGCGATAACACTGCAGTAACGTTTCTTTGCTTCAGTATAGTTAGGGTCCGGTCGCTCTAGGCAGATGCGACGCCTATCGACGGTCGGTGGTCTGGATATGCACATGCCGTCGCTGATTCACAGGTCTGTCGCACCCAGACCTTTACGACGCCAGCACGACCAGTGACCGCGTATCGTAGTAGTGTAAAGAGTGAGCTTAGTAGGAAACCTCACGCTAGCCACGGCGACATACGCAGCTTACGTGCGCCAGCGAAGGTGTGCTTTTATTCGGTGCCTGCGCATAGAATCTAGGGGGCGAGACAGACAACACTGGCAAAACCCAGCTCGATGGTGCCGCTCGTCGGTTACCGCCGCCGCTTGGGCCTGTGCGGCCGAGCGGAAGCTTCGCGCCCGGTGAGGCGACGGCCTGATCAACTGCCCTTGTGTCTACCTTATCCGGACAAAAGAAAAAAGCGAAACGAGCAGCTCCCTTCCGTATCTTCTCACTTTAACTCTAATCAGCGACGCACTTTTGCCAGATTCTTGAAATGCAGTCGACAGCGCGGACCGCCGAAGCCTTTCGTGCCTAGGCCTTGCGAGTCCGCAGGATCCGTGCGTGCGATTTTGGCGATTGCAGGCAGTGAATTATTAAGTTTTAGCGCATGTAAATGGCCATCGAGCGTAGTTATGGCTAAGTGACTTCAAAGCGACGATTGCTTACATCGCAGGACGCGTGTACAATAAGGGAGAAGTGCCGAAGTGACCCGTTTTGCAGAGCAGTGCTGAAGGCGGCTGGCAGCAGTCGGCAACAACTGTGGACAATAAATTTGGTTGTTTAATTAATGAAATTGGTTGCCAAACGTATTTCTAGACAAAGCTATTTAAAATCAAGTATTGGTGACGTCGGAGGAAGCAGATACAATTAACGGGAAGCGCCGGTCCCACGCGAAGCGTTTCTTAGGCAGGCGATCGCATCTTCGGCTCTTATAGCCGAAGATGCGAACATCCCCAACACGCTTTACTGTGATACACACCCCAACGCATTCACTCGGTGCTCCTCTAGCACGCTTGAACTAACGGCCCTTTGTGGTGCAAGCGTTACATGCCCCCCTAGCACGCAGAGGGCCTGGGTTCGAACCCAGGTCCTCTTCTCAGGCGAAGTTCCTTTTTCATTTGAAACTTCTGGGAATATTTCCGCCACCTTTCTGAGGCCTTCCTATCAATCCTGGGTCAGGGCTACGGCTTTTCGACTGAACGAGCTTTGTGCGCTATAAGCGAGCAGTAAATACATATAGCCTCGGGAGCCGGAGCAGTCATGCGGCGCCGAAGCGAAATGAAGACGGCGGCGGCTATTCGTCGGTGCAGGCTGTGAAACATTCGAGTCGCGTTGGGTTTTGCCAGCTGCTTGGTTTTGCAAAAGGTTTCTACCAGCCGAAAAAAATGTATGCTCGATGAACACACACGCACTCAGGCATGCATGCCGCGGGGAACCCGTAGCATTCGTCAGTTTTCTCCTTTCATGCCGCGAGCTTCACTCTAGTGCCAACTTGTGGAACCGACAAAAGAGACACGAACACAACAGGACGGGCGCCAACTTGCAACTGAAGTTTATTGCACCAGACCCCTACATTTTATGCATCACCCCAGCCATATCTCGCAAGCCTATCACACATCAAAACGAAATTGTCATCAAAAGTCCTAACACCGGAAGTAGGCGCAACTATTACAGACAGATATGCATTCTGCACTATACACATGATAACATTTCTTTATTTTATAAGTCTCAAGATTAGAAGAGCGCGCAACCCACATGAAAGCAATTCATTCTGAAAAGAAATGCACACGCTTGAACAAGGCAACCAGAGCGCAAACTCAACAATCCTGATTTAACACAAATTGTGATAATGAAAGAATGACCAACAACAAACGCGGAAAATTTTTGGTGGACATGAAAACTTAAACCTTCGGGGAAACCTCCCAGCGTCAATGAACTATTTCTAGCGTCAAAATCATTTAGAAAACCTCCCAGCGTCAAAGATAAAACGTAAAATCTAAAGACAGCCTTCGAGAAAAGCCACCTCAGCGTCACTAATTGAAATTGAAGGCCTACTCACGCATGCACTTCCCGCTTTCTTAATAAAAAATGCCTCCACTACTTCCCGCTCAAATCTGTCTTTACCGCTCTTCAAAAAAACTGTTTTGCTCAAATCCGGACTACACCCTTTGCAAGTCTTGCAGTGGTCAGCAAGGAAACTTCCATGTTGTTGGCGCACATTCCGCACGTGTTCGCTGGCCCGTTCATTAAAACATCGACCGGTTTGCCCTATGTACACAAGACCACAGCTTAGAGGAATCTGATATACCACTTGTGATCTGCATTTCGTGAACTGTTTTTGATGTTTAATAGGGCAAACCGGTCGTTTCTTCTCAGGTTTTGACATAGTGCAAATCTTTGACTACTTTGATGGGGCCGAGAACACAACCTGCACCTAATGTAGCCTTATTAGAATTTTACTTAGGCTCGACCGCCATTTCATTTGAAGGTAGCTTATTTGTCCAGAAAAAAGGTGTATGCATAGGGTCTTCAGTGGCACCTGTACTCTGTGATATTTTCTTGTCAGCTGTTGGGAACCAAATTAAAAGTCATCTTATAGACCCACGTGTAGTATCCATTTTTAGATATGTGGACGATTTTTTTGGTTATCATGAAGAATGTTCATGAGTCCGATCTAGCTTGGGCGGCAGAAAGTGTGCTATCAGTCTTCACCAATAACAGCCAGGGCCTCAAGTTCACGTGGGAGTTACCAGTGAATCGTGAACTGCAGTTTTTAGACGTTAGATTGGTTTTCATGAAGGATCACCTATGCTGGGCATACAATCCCAGATCAAAGAAAGGGCTGTTGCCGTTTGATAGTGCTCATTCAAAACTCGTAAAAAGAGCAATAATCGTTAATTCCCTTCTGAGTGCTTTAAGAAAGTCGTGCCATCACAGGATTCATCGAGCTTTGCTGCCCAAATTCAGAGGTTACATGAAGCCGGTTACCCGCCCCATTTGATTTTGGCTGTTTCTGAAATGTTAGTTCAGCGATTGAAGCGGCCTCGGGATGAGAAACTTCTAGAAGCAAGAAAAAAATCGGTCCCTGTGATTCCCTACATGCATAAGGTTTCCCATGGCATTAAAAAAGTCGCAAGCAAACATCAGGTGCAGGTTGTGTTCTCGGCCCCATCAAAGTTGTCAAAGATTTGCACTATGTCAAAACCTGAGAAGAAACGACCGGTTTGCCCTATTAAACATCAAAAACAGTTCACGAAATGCAGATCACAAGCGGTATATCAGATTCCTCTAAGCTGTGGTCTTGTGTACATAGGGCAAACCGGTCGATGTTTTAATGAACGGGCCAGCGAACACGTGCGGAATGTGCGCCAACAACATGGAAGTTTCCTTGCTGACCACTGCAAGACTTGCAAAGGGTGCAGTCCGGATTTGAGCAAAACAGTTTTTTTGAAGAGCGGTAAAGACAGATTTGAGCGGGAAGTATTGGAGGCATTTTTTATTAAGAAAGCGGGAAGCGCATGCGTGAGTAGGCCTTCAATTTCAATTAGTGACACTGAGGTGGCTTTTCTCGAAGGCTGTCTTTAGATTTTACGTTTTATCTTTGACGCTGGGAGGTTTTCTCAATGATTTTGACGCTAGAAATAGTTCATTGACGCTGGGAGGTTTTCTCAATGATTTTGACGCTAGAAATAGTTCATTGACGCTGGGAGGTTTCCCCGAAGGTTTAAGTTTTCATGTCCACCAAAAATTTTCCGCGTTTGTTGTTGGTCATTCTTTCATTATCACAATTTGTGTTAAATCAGGATTGTTGAGTTTGCGCTCTGGTTGCCTTGTTCAAGCGTGTGCATTTCTTTTCAGAATGAATTGCTTTCATGTGGGTTGCGCGCTCTTCTAATCTTGAGACTTATAAAATAAGGGAATGTTATCATGTGTATAGTGCAGAATGCATATCTGTCTGTAATAGTTGCGCCTACTTCCGGTGTTAGGACTTTTGATGACAATTTCGTTTTGATGTGTGATAGGCTTGCGAGATATGGCTGGGGTGATGCATAAAATGTAAGGGTCTGGTGCAATAAACTTCAGTTGCAAGTTGGCGCCCGTCCTGTTGTGTTCGTGTATCTTTTGTCTTTGTTGTTTTCGCGCCGTCCGAACTACTTTCAAGATATGAACCAACTAGCCCAAATCAAAGTACTTCTTGTGGAACCGAACGCCCCGCCCTTCACAGCGCACATCGGCGAAAGCATGCACGGCACGAGCCGCTTTTCGCATGCGAGTGCACTTGGCTGCTAAAGAGAAGCCACACGAATAACATCACTAAATGCAAATAATACAGCAGGGGTCCATCGATTTCTGTTTCCTCAACAATCAGAAGATGGGTGCCACGAGCACATTTTCCCAAGGATCAGTAAGCTCGCGTACTATGCTGAAGTCTTCCGAAAAGAAATGTAGTAGTGGTGGTTTATTATTACAAAACGTCAAAAGGAAGGAGAACGCATTTTGCTCAGCTAAAAATAATTGCTGAAGTTTTAACTCCTCTAACACTAATCATACAAAGCGAAAGCGGGCGATATCCGAGGTGGTCAGATGTCGCTTACTAGCGAGGCTGCAAGGTCCTCTGCGTAACGTTTCGAGATGTCCCAGCTTCGCTTGGATCCATGGCGAAGCGCGCACTGCCTAGGCTAGCGGTGCGCTCCTCTTTACACCGCGGCCAAGCGCGCGACGAGTCACGCGGTCCGACGGCGGAAGAGTGCATGCGCGGCGGCTCCAGCTACGGAGGCGGACGTGGCTAGTCACATGGCCGAGCCAGCGCAGCTCCTGAGCGCCTGAAGGTCGCAGAATGTCAAAGCGACGGAGTCGGCGAAACTCGCGGAGCACGGGGTAGTAAAGCTTTCACTTTAAAACATTTCGAGCGGTCGCCGTGTACGGCGTCCACGCAAGCAACTCAACGCAGCGAACAGGCGCAGCAGAGGACTCAGGGAGGGTATGCCCTTGTGACGTCAGTGATCAGAGGTTCCCAGACCAGCAAGCTGCTCGCAAAAGAAACGAAAAAATTTGCTCTAAAAACATCTACTGCACCCAATCACCTGAAACTTCGGTGAATTGTAGTTTGATGTGTTGGTAATTAAATGCAAAAAGCAGTGTATGTAAGAAAATTGGCTGTCATGGCCCCTTTAAGGAACGTGCAGGCTGGCGCAGCGATTGCGTCCGCTGTTGGGCAGCTCCGCTCTTGGGCAGCTAGCTGGGCTGCTCTGCCTGCTCCAAACGGCATGCTGTCTGGTGTTTACCTTCAGACAGCTTACGAATTTACGCACCAAAATCTCGTGCAATTTTGCGGAATTAAGAGCAGTCGAGTGAATTTGCTCGTTGCTTAGAGAAACTACGCAGCTGAAGAGGAAATTTTTATTCTGGCATTGTCTCGTGTGTGTCTATTTTCTCTCATTTGCCGCACAGCCTTCATGAATAGTCACCTACAAGCCCAGCGACAAGTACATGTAGGCTATAGTAGGATGCCAATGGATATCAAGTTCACAACGAAAACTGTCATGATAGCAGACTGCGGCAGCACAACCATAACGCTAACCGAGTCACCGTCGACAAGGTGGTGGCTTTCCGTCGGCATTTTAATCACGTTTAGTTTAATGCCGTAGAGTATTGTTATTTGTAGTAGTATTATTTGTCTTAAAAGAAACAAATACTGCGTGCTGTTCTAACAGGTCCTTGACAGTAGAACCCATGTAGCCATCGTAGAAAGGGATATCAGGGAACGCATGCTATGATTCTTGTGGCTGTTATGATTTCTTTCAAAGAGGAATGGACATAGGTGGCTATTAAATGAGGTGAAATTCGAGAAAGGCAAAAAAGCTAAAGTGTTCTTTGTCGTCCAAGTTTCAGAAGCGTCTGCCAGGTCGTAAGATTAGTACTAATACTGCACCCGGTAGCCAGGTCAAGCAGTAAAGGATCATCACTAATGCTACGTTACAAGATTAAAAAAAATTGTCCGGAAATAGGAAACAATCTTGAGTTGGTTCTAATCTTCTGACTGAAATTGTGTATAAGTGAGCCTGCACAGAAGATGGAACGCAAAGAACACGTAGAACACGCAGATTAGCAGAGTGGACAGCATCAAAATAGAAACACAGCCACAGGATGGCAAAAATCGAACATAATTATTTAATTAGGAAATTTCTTTGTTTAGGGTTGAGGCTGCTGGCGCAGAAAAATGCGAATAAAAGAAGATGGGACCTGACAGGTAACTTAAGGGCGGTTGATGCTGCTGCTGATCTTGATGATGATGATGATGATAGTGACGACGATGGCGATGACAGCTGCGAAGAATTTTCAGGTGTTTAGTAATCGCTGCAGTGCAACCCCTTCCCTCCGTAGTTGCGCTTAGCCCGAGCAAAACTGGGAGCATATTTTGTAACGATTCTGTTCCTGGTTTATTTTTTTGCGCTTTTACCACTTGCAGCTACAACTAGTGACGCCATGACTGGCAGCTTAACAAGCAGTGTCATTCGCCGGCTCCGGTGTCAACGGTCTACTCCATTTACTCCCAATTGCAAGAAAGCCAGAGAACAAATCACGGAAAGAATTACAAAACACGGCACCGGGATCCGGTAAGCTCAGATGGCGCGCTACTCAAATCAGTCATTCATTTGCCCACGTAGCGACCGCCTACTGGATGGGAGGTGAACGCGGCAGTTTTTCGGTTACGATATGTGCCAGAAAAATCTCCGAACACAGTTAGCGCCTCGAAAGGGCTATTTTGGGTCAGCCCATTATAAGACTTTCATTGCGTTCTTAATATAACGAAGACGAGAGCTAGTTGCAGCACGACGACGACATGGGGGCGTAACTTACCGGCCCCGTGCCTCCGGCTCTCAATCCTTGTCTTCAAGCCGCATCAATAGCATATTGAAAGATCTGTTACATTTGGATTGGAGGCTTTTGCCAGGCGAGCTAATAGCTCAAATGTCCCCAACTCCTATGTATTTCTCCTACTGTAAATATAGCTGAGTATCCTTGAATAGCAGTCGCGTAACGAGAGGCGGTATGCTACCAGTAAGCTTCTGCGGAGACGCTATTTGGCACTGGCTGCAGAGTGTTGCGAAAGGAAAAGGAGGGGGGGAGGGGGGGGAGGGGGGGGAAGTGGTTTGACTTCAAATTTTATTTAATTTTTTTATGCTAGTATAGGGACGGAAATATGCATCAAGTGGTCGCAAGGAAAAATGCTAGGCAGGAGCTCTCATTCAGCCAACAAAACTGTAATGGTCGTCAGTAAATAAATTTATGATAATGCATAAATAACGAAAAGTGGAAAAAAAACAAAGTTCACAGAAGCAAAAAAATTAGCGCAAACATTTCTTCGCAGAAACTTGGTCCCCTGCTGCAAGCGCTCAATATAGATTAACAGTCTACACAGGCAAATTTGCATATTTCAGTAATACGAAAATACGTTCCGGTATACGCCGATGTATTAGTAATGCGGTGAATACGAAATGAGCAGTATTCGAGCCCTCTAGATGTAGAGCATTATATAGAATATCTTGGTCAAAGTATAGCGATGAAGCCACAACACGTTTTACTTCTATTCTTTTTAATAATTGCCGCCATAGCATGACAAAACACACGAGGTGTGGGTGCATGTGCGGGTGCGGGGATCAAATAAGAAGAAAAGCGACCATAGCTGACGTCTACTCACGTATGCAGAACAGATGGTAAGTTCTTTACATGGGCTAAGCCAGACCAGGGAAGCTTTTATTTCAGGAATAAACCCCATATCTCTCTTCAATGCACTTTTCCTCTAGGAAAGGTTTTTAGTACAGTTTCAGTTCTTTAATACTTCGATTTTGTTCCACAGCCTAGCTTCCAAGAAACATTCACACAGAACTGCGTCTTTGAAATGAAAGTAGAGGCACTTTTACGTATAGTCTGTTTGTTTGAGTCCTAAAACACAACGCATTAAAAAAAAGGCGTTTTTTTTTCTTTTTCTTACGAGGCACTCACTTCATTGATTCAGTTTGTAGCGTCATTCTAAAAATTCTGGCGGGCAAGCCTTCGCCAGTTTTTACGATAAAAGTCGTCTGTTTCCCACGACTAGGTTGTTTTTGTATAGCTAACCGTTAATCCTATATACGGAGACATGATAAAAGTTACATGAGAGTTTGAGTTTGAGTGGAGTTGAGGTTTTTTTAAATCTACTGGTGGGATTAGCCTTGCGACTATTCTGCCGGATATTGCTCCACTGTAGCGACACATGTTAAATTAGATGGGCCGCCGCGGTGGCTCAGTGGTTATGGTGGTCGGCTGCTGACCCGAAAGACGCAGGTTCGATCCCGGCCGCGGCTGTTGAATTTCTTCGGAGGAGAAATTCTAGAGGCCCGTGTACTGTACGATGTCAGTGCACGTTAAGGAACCCCAAGTGGTCGAAATTTCCGGAGCCCTCCACTACGGCGTCTCTCCTAGCCCGAGTCGCTTTGGGACGTTAAACCCCATAAACCAAACCAAACCAAATTAGATGGGGAATTTGAGGCACAGATCTGTGACCTGGCCGATCAACGTCGCGATGCACACAATCTCCCACAATAGTCATAAATTTCTGCTGGCACCTTCTGAAGTCCAGACCAGAGTCTCGAAAGAACTCTAGAAGACGGTGCAAAGCCTCCTTCCAATATGACTGGTTTCCGCGCGGTTAAAGAATGTCTTCAAGTGAATAGCGTGGCGCCCCTGGTTTCTTGAGAGAAGCGAGTGGAGCACACCTTTCCGCGCTTTAATCTGGCCGGCACTAACAGTATGTTCTACGTCACCGCGCACACAGCAATAAGAACTCAAGTTGCATGCGATCTATTCTTAACTGACACGAGTACCTAATGCGAGCGTCAATGTCGCCGCTGTCGGTTCTTTTGTTTCACTATCTTCGCGCTTTATATGCCAATTATTGATCTGAAACACGACCGAGTGATCCGTTGTGTCTTTTACACTTTCTTCTTCAGTATACAGGTGCAACTGAAATTAATATAAGTTCCTTTATACCCCCCCCCCCCTGGCCTGAATTATATGTTCAGTAGGAAAGCGAAACCAAAACTACATACGAATCCAATAGGTAATGACTCGGGCAAACGGTTAAAGTTGATTTTTGAAAACATTTTATTAGAATTATATTATCAGCTACGAACCGACAGATCGGCAATGACTCACAACTGCTGAGATGATGTTTACTTTGAGGCATCTTTAGTACCCCTAGATTTCAGGAAATGTGAACACATGAAGCAGATTGGGAAAATAGCGGATATTTGAGGCTGTTTTTCAGTCATCGACAAGCTAACCTGAAATGGCGGAGGGCTGACTAATCTACCGCCGGCGCAGTGCAGCTACGATAACATGAACCGATAGCAAGAGTACAGATTAGCGCGCCTCGATCACCATAGCCTGTGTTAAGCAAGTCAACGCCATGCTTTCATGTGCGTTATTATGATAATTGGTACGATTAGTGCCTGAGCTTTTTCTACTATCGTAAAACTGTCCTTAGCGCTTCGCTTCAATAGTACATTCATGATGAATTCACAGGCGCCATAAACGCAGGGTCATTTCAATCGAAATTAGCTGCAGGCAGCACTCTCCTGGCAGGCACTTGTTCTCGTGGGTGCACTTAGTCGCCTGTTTGTTTTTAGTCGTCGCTTCACTGTTTCAGGCTAGCTTGTATATGGCTGTACTTGCGTGTGCAAAGATCCGTTTGGAACTTAGTCTGGTTCGGTGAATATGTATTACTTGACGTTGGAAATCGCAAATAAAACTTCTTGCAGTGCCTCAGTCAGGAGAGCACCGATGGCGCCTCTTTGTGTGTTTGTGGTTGTCAGCTTTTGTGGTACGATGCCTACCCGTGACGATGGCGCCTGTGACGTTTTAGTTTCGTCTTTAAAAGGGCTCTGAAAGGGGCTCTAATAAAGTTGCGGTATGCCTGGAATGTTAAAGCACGCCGCTTCACCAGTATTGTCATGCAAGAATTTCATTAATGCGCGTAGTACAAGCTGAGTTATCTGTAGTCAGGATTTAAATTTCAGCGTCCTCGCGCCTTTCCTTCGCCTCTCGTCACTTTGTGCACGCTGGAAGGTCGGCGCTCCTCAGCCGGCCCCGCCTCCGGGGGCGGAGCTTCCTGACCCGCCGGGGCTACGCGGCTTATTGGCCGCAGCCACGGTAGCTGCCTGACGTCTGAAAGAATCTATCCAATAGGCACCTCCCAACTTGTTTACGCAGTTGCGAGTCACGGAGGAGGGTGCGAGCATGAAACACGGCCGGTGGAGACCACACGTGCATGAAAAAACTGCCGGGAATGGCTCGCCATCTTTCGCGCGTGGTTGTGGGTCCTGTGCTGCGTGTAGAAGCGTATTATTTGGCTCAAGTTCTCATGACGACACAGTGCAGTGATTGATCGTGCTGGTGGGCACAGCTAGGAAGATGTTTCAGAGCCCCTTTAAGTCTTGCTACCGGCATGTCGCGAATTGGCAACGACCGGTGGGAAAGGGTGAATACCTCTGAACTTCAAAGCTCGTGCGGCGAAAAAAAAACTTGCGGCTGGGCATGCATAAAGTGTTAAAGTTGGCTTTTCCACGTAACAGATTGATCAACAAATGGCGTCGCTGGCCGGCAGTGAAAAGAACCCTGCGAATGCGCCGGACAGTACGCGCAGATCGAAACCGTGAAATCAGTAGAAGAACCGACTGGTTTAGTTAAAATCAATGTGAACCCGAATCTCCTCCCAGTCGAAAAACACAACAGAAAATTTTATGCCGCCACAACAAATTTTTTTGTCTTTTTGGCCGTGAACTTCTGTTAACAAAATAAAAAATTTTAGTAACAACAAAATTTTCTGTAGTACTGCGCTGCCTGTTGTCATAGCGATAGAGCTACAGAAAAACACTTCAGTACTGCAAAAGAAAACCTGTCTCTGCAGCGAAACGACAAAACATTTTGTCGTATTTTGGGCAAGTTTTTGCCGTTTTTTTTTTCGACTGGGCCTGTAGTGGGAAATGCTGACTGGAGAGCATTTATCAACTCTTTCCGTGATTGTTTTCCCCCGACCACCAGGCTTAGACAGACTACCACTCACAAAGCGCTGAATTATAGTCAACGAAAGCCAGAGACCGTTATGTCAGCCTCTTTATCGCGTCTTTTCGAAAGAACGTGCATTCCGCCGGCAAGTGAAATATAGGCTCCTGGAGGACGTCATACAGCTGTCGACAAGCCCACGGTAGTCGCCTGTTGTTCTAGAGGCAAAGAAAGATGGAAGCCCTACGGCTCTGTGCTTATTTATTTTATATATTTGCCATGCTGTCTAGCACCTGCGGACTGTGACAGAGAGGGAATGAACGCCTAGACGTATAAACAAATCCACAAAAAGTACGTTTCCTTTTTTTAGTCATACTCTAATGGGTTTGGTTTATTTGGGTGTAACGTCCCGAAGCAACTCAAGCTATGAGGGACGCCGTAGTGAAGGGCTCCGGAAATTTCGACCACCTGGGGTTCTTTAACGTGCACTGACATCGCACAGTACACGGGCCTCTAGAATTTCGTCTCCATCGAAATTCAACAGCCGCGGCCGAGATGGAACACGCATTTTTAGGGTCAGCAGCCGAGCACCGTAACCACTTAGCCACCGCGGCAGGGCAGTCATACTATAATCCTTTAAACAAAACCTCACCAAGGTGGGCACACAATACACGTAAAAAAATGGTGAAAACAGCAAACGCAGTTGCAAGATGTCTAAACGTTTTAAAAATATCATGAAAAAAGAAATTAAACTACAAAAACACAAAGATGGAATACAATGCAAAGATTTAAAGAAATTAAACGTGGCTTTCAAACATTTTTAGTGAAACTTGCGTTACTGTATCATTAGTAAGATCATTCCTCTCTGTAACCGTTCTGGGGAAATAGGAATAATTATAGGAGTTAATTCGTGTGTCTAATTGTGTTACTGTAAAATAATGTCATTGTCTTGCGTTATGTCCAGAGGGGAACGATAAAACGTTGGATGTGTTATTATTGTATTAACCTCTGGTTAATTGAAGAATGAATTTCGAACGACCGATGTGGTTTCTGTGAGAGACCATGGAAGCAAACAACTTTGATTAAGGAGCTGAGTGATAGATGTACGAACATATGCGTTGTCAATAATGCGCACTACTTAATTTTGGACTCTAATTTATCAATGTTAGCTCCACTGAAGTGATCCCAGATATGAAGACATATTCTAACTTGGGCCGAATAATGATGCTACGCATGTATGTGAGGAAACGCGCACGGGGGGGAGAGGGGGAGGAGGGGCTGGGCTCCAAAGCACGGTGAATGGAGAACAGTTTGCGTAAGGCGTTAGCTGCGACGTTATCAACGTGTTCTGTCCAGGAGAGGTTGTTGCAGATCCGAAGCCCTAGGTGCCTGTAGCTATTACGTCAGAAAGAAAATTGTTAACGGTGTAGTGAAATACGAGAGGTTTCTTTTTCTCTGTTATAAGTATGAACAGTCACACATTTCACACATCACACATCATAATCATAACACATCATAACATAGTGACACATCATAATTAACACACATTTTGCGATCAGTCACACCAAGGTATTATCTTCGTGAATTCGTTATTTATACTGGCTTAACTTCAGTATTATTATTCTTTGAAATAACACACAATGTTCAGCGTGCAGTCTGATAGAAACCGCGATACTGGCGATAACAGCATTAATAAAAATTACGAAACAAGCAGCCCAAGAATCGACCCCTGGAATACGCCAAAATCAACAACAAATGGTGGGGAAGAATTATTTAATGCCACAAACTGGCGACGGTTTTCGAGCTAAGCTGGAATCTATGTGAGTAGTTTGTCATTTTTTTATTATATTGCCTACTTATGCGAAGAAGTTTATTATGCAAAACATTGTCAGACGCATTTTTTTATCCATAAATATAGTGTCAGTCTGCTTTCCTTCGTTTATCCCCTGCGCAAAATCGTGTATGATTTCAACTAGCTAGGTTTTGGCAGAAAATCCTCGTCTAAAGCCATGCTGGGCATTAGTGGCAAACTTTTTTTGCTCGAGAAAATCAGACATATGTTTACGAATAACGTGTTCTAAAATTTTGAGTACTGTTGAGGTTAATCGTAACCGACGGTTATTTTGAGTATGTTTTTTCTCCAGTTTTAAGAATAGGTTCAATTCTTTTCTGGCCGCTCTTCAGTCATCCATTAATGAGCCTTTATTTAATCACTTGTTGAACAAGATGTATAAGTATTTCGCGCACCTCTTTTCATAACGCTTCAGCACAGCATTCGCTGAACCATGACCCACGTTTATCCTGTGCCGCACGTTGATGATTTCCTAGACCGGCTGCGACACGCCACACAGTACTTTACGGAAGTCGATTTAAGCAGTGGGTGTTGGTAAATAGAAGTGGATGAATGCGGTCGAGAAAACGGCCCCTTTATTACCCCGGAGTTCGCACAAATTCAGGATGCTCCATTTTGTTCTATGCTCGGCGCCTACAGCCTTCCAGCTTCCACAATATGTGATCGTAAATGCCACTTCGTCACATAGTGTACGTACCGGGTCGTAATCGCCGGGATAGAATCTTGATAGTAAGTAAGGAGTCACGAAGGATCGCGTCTGGAGTCGCCTCCAGGTGGTCTCCAGCTCCTTATCTAATGTTTTGTGTGGAAAGAGGAAGGCCCTTCTCTCTGGTGTAAAATGATTAGTAATGTCGTGATATGATATTAAGCCGTCCTTCGAGAAACTCTCAGTAACTACCGCGCCTCTGCTCGGCTGATTAATACTCAAGCTTTGATGTGTTCCGCTTCGTTACCAGGGTTCACCGAGTGAGCCGGGACCCATAACAACTCAATAGTTCTGTTTTTTATTTGGCCCAATATGTCCATTGCTGCCCTAGAAATTTTGCCCCTCACGTAATTGCGTAATGCGTATTTAGAGTCGCGTAGTATAGTATCAGCATTGGTGTTAATGATGGCAAGGGCGATAACCGCCTCTTCTGCCGTTTCTGAGGATCTCGTTTTAGTAGTGCCGGAGACTACCGCCGCTGCCCTCGTGGTGAGCAGGATGCATATTCTTAGGTAATGGCATGTCTGACTAGTATTTCCCGAGCGATGCGTTTAGGTATTTGTGTCTCGGTATCTAGTGGTGGCAGCTTGAAGCCTAGTCCTAGGCGATCAAGAATGGCCCTTCCTGCATCGATGCGGGAAAGCTGACCTTGTTGCATTGTTAAGTGTGCGTCTTTAAGCTCATCTAGGGTAGTATGTACTCCTAGGCCCAGGAGTCTTTCCGGGGAGGTATAGAGTTCGATAGCCCTAATGCAATCTTGTATGGGTGTCTAATTATACTTCTACTATGACTTTTTCAGTGCTGACTAATTTTACTATGAGAGTGCGTAGGTAAGCCTGCTTAGTACAAATACTTTTACTATTCTGCCGAGCTCTTTCTCATTCACTCCCGTTTTTTTGCTGCCAGTTCGTCTGATTAGACTTACTGTCATGTTGAGAGTTGCCTTGAGTCTTTCTAATGTCTCCTTGTTCGTCCTGTTAGACTGAAGGAAGAGTGCCTGGATTTTTATACTTTGAACTTCCTATACAGGGAGCCCTCTCACCCAGATGTTAAGTGGAGACGGGGGTTTTTGACTCGGCGGCCTTTTGGTGTGTCTCTGATTACGAATAATTCGGATTAGGAGGGCGAGCAGGTTGACCCAGCTTTACCCGCCAGGTCTTCTAATATTTCTAGAGCTTGTTGCAAGGTATTCTCTATCTGACCATCGCTACCAGTTGTGGTCCAAAGTGATATCATCTGCATAGAATGTGTGTTGCAGCCCCGGGAGGGCTCCTAATTTAGGAGGAAATTTTATTAAGGAAAGGCTGAACCCTGAGGCGTTCCTTTACCTACTAGTGACATAGGATGTCATTTGATCTTTCCCGCTGCTAGCTCTCCCGTTCTGTTACTCAAAAACAACTTTATGTAATTGAAAGTTCTTTGTCCTGGGTTAATATCCGAGATATTTCTTAAGATAGCATCGTGTGTGATGTTATCAGAAGCCGTGTTTAAATCCAAGCCTCGCCGCCGTGGTGCATCAAGGGTTATGGCGCTCGACCGCTGACCCGAGAGACGCAGGTTCGATCCCGGCCCCCGTGGCCGAATTTCTTTGGAGGCGATATTCTAGAGGCCCGTGTGTTGTGCAATGTCAGTGCACGTTAAAGAACCCCAGGAGGTCGAAATTTCTGGAGCCCTTCACTACGGCATCCCTCATAGCCTGAGCCGCTTTGGGACGTTAAACTCTCATAAACTATGAAAAATCCAAGTGTAATATGGCTTTAGTTCCTCTGCCACGCCCCAGCTCTATTATGTCTACCTTGAGTTGCAGCATAATATCTTGGGTGGAAAGATTAGCCTTGAAGCCTAGCGTGTAGTTTGTAAGTAAATTATTGTCCTCAGCGTATTCTTGTAGGTGGTTGAGAACTACATGCTCCGTTGATTTTCCTAAGCAGGATGTCAAAGAAATTGGGCGTAGATTCCCAATACACAACTTCATGCCTGGCTTTGTAATAAATGTAATCTTTGCACGTTTTCATTCTTGTGGAATGGTTCCTTCCCTCCAGTAATTGTTCATGAGATTAGTGAGAGCGCTCACTGACCCCGGGTCTAAGTTTCTGAGAGCTTCGTCGAGCCCGGCTGCGGGCGTGGTGCGTAGCTGCCCCATTGCCAACCACACATCCACCTCCGTGATTTTGGCGTCTAATCCCTCGTTTGGTGTCCCGCGATAATCTGGCAGCGGTCCTTCTAAGGTTGCGTTTAAGTATCGATCTCGTAGTTCCGTTAAGAACTCTGTGGTGCCTTGATACTGATGCTCTGACCTCATCAGTTGACACCGTTGAGTTGATTTGACCTGTATGGGGTCAAGAAGATGTCTCAGCAGATGTCAAAACTTCTTGTACCAATGCTGACCATTCATGCGGTCACAAATCCGCCACCATAGTTAGTGTTGAATCTCGGGAGTATAGATTTCAATATGTATCTGTAAATGCGCTAATCTCTTTTTAAGAGTTCTGTTGCGTTTGTTCCTCTCCCAGTGGTTTTGCAAGATGAATTCTGCTGAAATGTGTGAAGTGGTTCTAGTGGCATCACATGTGGCTTAGTTCACCTCCAAGTTTTTTAAAACTGTATTTTTCTTTCCTGACATGTGGGAAAGAAAAAGAAAATTTTGAAAGAAATTTGGAGGTTGACTACAAGCAGCCTGTGATGTCATCACAAGAATCACTTCATCATCTTCTTCATAAAACACATGCGCAGCGCCGGTATGTGCTGCATTAAAAACAATATTCCGTTGTTGCTTAAGCACACAGCATTGCTGTGAAACTGGCTGAATTTACCATTTCTCAAAACGGCCCTTGAACCACTACGTAAAGGTACAAGCGATCGAACGTGTGGCCTCGGTGGAAAAATAGCAACAGTGGCTGTTTCTGCGAGATTACCTGGCATCGCTCTCTCAGGCACGTAGCAAGGAGTCTCCCATCGTGGCCCAGACCGAGAGCAGCGCCTTCTACCGGATGCTTCATGCATTGCATGGTAAGGGCGATGTTTCTACCAGAGCCCGTGTTAGCCGATTTAAAGGAAGACTAAACGGAAAAGCTAGGTCAATGCTAGACTGATAGTTTACAGTCCTGAAATAGTAATGCATAATTTTCATGCATTAAGGGCTTCGAAAAGCCAGGCAATCACGTTAAAAGGATAGACGTGTAGAGACGCCCCGCTGCCGATTCCTATAACAACGTACAGTTATCAGAATAACCGCTCGTGCCCCAATTCGATCATTGCTTCCTCTGGAAGCACTACATCGACGTGTGCTGTCAGAACTAGAGATGTATGTGCCTGACAAAACAACCCTGAAAAATTCAGAGAAAAAGACTTTTTACTTTTTTTTTCGCATTGCCCAGAAGAAGAAAAAAATCGCCAAAATTTCCAAACAATGTTTGGTGCACGATATCACCTGGCCACGCACTGTAAAATTTGGTCTAAAGGAGCTGTTTCTGAGTCTGCTAAGCATTTAGAGCCATCCACATGGTGGCAAGGCCTTTGTAGCAACCAACCACTGACGTCAGTCGGCTACTCTGATTTCTCCACCGTCTGCGTCATGTGTAAGAAACGGATAGCAGTTGGGCAACGTGCATACAAACCTGCTCAACACACTTGCGAGAGGGCGTGTGCCAAAACTAGGATACGTGCACTCAAACCACAAGGCGGAAAAAGTTGAGCGAGTTCAATTTCCCTACACACCACTCACGAGACAAAATGACGCATAACTTAACGCTGATTGTATGAGATGCAATATGCCCCCTCAAACTATCGTCGTCAGCTGGATGTGACCAAATTAGCACCAAAATGTTAAAGAATACTATCGCAATATCAAGTAAAATACTATACCTGTTGTTCTCACAGTCCCTAAGTACCGGCGAAGTTCCTCACGATTGGAAAAAAGCAAAAATAATTCCTATTTACAAATCAGGAGATCGGTCAAAACCAAACAACTATCGACCAATTTCGCTCACCAGCATCCCGTCCAAACTTCTTGAGCACGTAATAGCATCAAATTTAATCGCTCATCTTAAATCACTAAATTACTTTTACCCGCACCAACATGACTTTCGAAACTACTATCATGCGAAACACAGCTCGCCGAATTCACTCACGACATCCTTCAGTACATGGACAATCGCCTACAAATTGATGCCATATTTCTCGACTTTTCTAAGGCCTTCGACCGCGTTCCGCATAATCATCTGCTAGCTAAACTTGCTTTACTTGGAATCCCGCAAACATTACTTATCTGGCTCGAGCACTTTCTTAAAGGGCGCGTGCAATTTACATTCGCCAACTGTTGCAGCTCATCGCATACTGACGTCACATCAGGTGTCCCTCAGGGCGCAGGGTTATCACCGTTGTTATTCTTAATCTACATAAATGATCTCCCATCTAACACAAGAACCAAACTTCGACTTTTTGCGTATGACTGCGTCGTTTATAACATCATCCATGCCCCTGAAGACACCGTTAAGCTACAAAATGATATAGACACAATTGCATCATGGTGTGAAAAATGGCACATGCCACTTAACCTAGACAAATGCCAACTCATGTCCTTTTCTCGTAAACAAACCTCTATTAACTGCACATACCATATTAATTCAACTCCCATTGCCCGAACTTCCTCTTACAAATACCTTGGCGTTCACCTGACATCATCCTTATCATGGGTGACTCATATTAATTCAATATGCTCCCAGGCCTCACGCACTCTTGGTTAGCTGCGACGGAACCTAACATCAGCACCACCTGAAATCAGACAACTACCTTATCAGACATACGTACGGCCAAAGCTTGAATACGCCTCATCCATCTGGAACCCTTCACAAGCATACCTTACAAATGAATTAGAAGCCGTTCAAAATCGAGCTGCACGGTTTATCATGTCACATTACTCGCGTGATAGTAGTGTCACTGCACTAAAACGAGCCCTTTCCCTCCCAAGTCTCCAATCACGTCGCATCGTATCACGCCTATGCCTCCTTCATTCCTTTTTCTACCGCCCTATTAACAGGCATCCTTTGCTACAGCCGCCATCAAGAATATCCCCTCGCCTAAACCACACTCATCCCATAGCTCCCATGAAAGGCCGCACCTCAGCTATGAATGATTCATTCTTTCCAGATGCAATAGCCCGATGGAATGCCCTGCCTGATAATATTGCTTCTTGCACAGATCGAGCAATTTTCCGCACTGAATTAGCGAATCACCTGTGTCTTACGTGATGTATTCGGCTTCATCAAATAATGTGGTCCTGTGTTACTGTCTCCTTTAATGGTTTTTTCTTTTCCTCTGTTTCGTTTCATTGCTTTTTTGTTTTTGTTTTTGTTGAGCTGGTATCATATGTTGTTACACACTGTTCTTGCCCCCGCCTTATGTAATGCCCACGGGCCCTTAAGGCTTCAATAAATGAAATGAAATAAAAATGAAATCTTTTTCGAATAGGCTTTGCAGCGTCTTTGTTTCGGCAAGAAAAAAAATATTATTTACTTATTTCTTAGTTTCAAAATAAATGTGCTTAATGAAAATTGTGTTCTTGTTTTATTCAAACTTTGATACTTTTACGGAAAAAAAAACAAGAAAAGAACTTTTTTTTCGAACTTCAAAAATTTCTTCAAATTTTACATCTGTAGTCGAAACTCAGATGCAGCAGCTGCCATGTCTGAAACAGAAAAGGCGCGAATGGGACGAGCACAACAAGAAACGTAAAGCAACAGGACATTCTTTCCTCTCCTCGTCCCGTTCGCGCCTTCTCTGTTTCAAACATGGCTACGAACCAACTAGCCCAAACCAAAGTGCTTCTACAGTACCTGCTGCTGCCCAGTGGGCTTACGTAAAGCTGAAGCAGTTCGCAGCCAGCTCAGGAGCGGGAAATACGAAGTGAGTTGTTCTCAAGAGTCTTCATGCATGGGCTGGCCTGATCGGCGGGTCAAGCGGTTTCGTTTTTGTTTGGCCCCCAGAATCGGCCAGTTTCACTAGGCTGTGCGCCCTCTGAATCTGGAAAATGTCCCTGCTTTTTGTTACGTATTACTGTTAATGCGTATTAGGTATGTCACTCAGTGCTTGCCAGGCGAGATTGTAGTCATGTCAACTGCTTTCTCCTTGCCTGGCGACGAACTCACGGCTTCTAACTGATGCCAAACTCGAGACATCCGTCCTGGCTTCCAATTACGCTGTCCGCGGGGAGAAGCACGCAACAACCTCAGTGGCGAGTGCTCTCGACCTCTGTAGGGCTCAAACCGCAGAAGTGTTTCAAGGGAACAGGAACATGCTAAATGACGAAAACAACGTTCGCGAGAAGTGCACCGCAGTCGTGGGTCCTGGAGCTTCCTGGCTTTAGTTTTTCACTGCACTGTCGTTCTATTGCAAACCAAGCGCAACTTGAACGCAGTATCCAGTGCCATACCTGACTGGGCGCTCAACCCTGGAAGGCAGCGGGATGAGACGCTGGTTCCGGGCGGCAGTTGTTGCAGGTAGATAAAAGCATAAACAGAACAATGAAGTAATTTCACAAATTTAAAACACGGAAGGATTTTGTATGGGAAACAACACTGGCGGAATGGCAGTTACGCTAGTGTGGATACATGACCGGAACTCGAATGAAAAAGCGCACGGCGACCTGTTTTATTCCAACTTTACGATGGATTTCTGGTGAGAAAAATTTGCGAGAACACTTTGGCAACTGAAGTGTTGAGAGGCAAAAGCCGAGAACACTGTGCCGTGACGACTTCCGGTGGATGTGACGTCACACCGTTGCCGTGGCTATATCGATACCCAAATTGTACATCTTTCGGGAAATATATGTGTTAATTACGCTTAATTACACATTTTTTCATCTAATTTGTCTCAAATCCGACGTTTTACCGACCATTCTGTGACAATTTTCACTATGCCGTGACGTCTTCCGATGGAGATGACGTCACACTGTTCCCGGGGCTATATCAACGTCCGCTCTATTTCGACGCAATTTCGACATTTCTCTCTATAATTAATTAACTAATTATTCTACAGTCATCAAACTTGGCTTCTAGGCTCATTTTTTCCTCCTCTCTCTAAAGCAACCATTGCTTTTCTATCTTCTTTAGTTCCCGAGTTAAACGCATGTGACACGCTTTGTTAACGCACGACAGTATGAGCCATTAAAGGCTTTCGCCTTAATAGATGCGCTCTTTGCTTTGAATGGACAGCATGCCGTTTATCAATCTTTCAGCTCTGCCCAAAAAGAAAGCGCGTATATCTCACACATCTGCGCAACATAAAGGAGCGCCGGCTGTCGGAAAACATGGAGCTGCCACGCAGCCGCACAACCTATATATTTTTGTTTCTCATTTCTTCAGGGTTTTTTTATTTTTTACCTGAGATCTTTCCACAGTGCTCGCCGGCCGAATATTCTTTATCGCGTAATGCTTTAACACTTCCAAAGTAATGACACTTCCGTTATCGATTGGTCTCTTAAACGGAGTTCAATCCGTTTTCCCTCCTGGATGAAGCAATAATTACTCGTTCACGCCCCTATTCCTTTGCTCTCGCTGCTTGCACGATCAATTTATCGCGTTTAGTGGCCGGCAGCGTACGCTCCTGTCGTGGAAGCGTGAATGACAGCGCATTTGTGAGTTTTACCTTGAGCACAGGGCTGTGAGCTAAGAAAGACTCCTTTTACCACGTTAACTATCAGATAATCAATTGTATATCCTATGAAAACTACCAGTGGGTGACATTCGCAGAGCGGCTAACTGACACAATTTATTCTGTTTGTTTGTCCACTGCGCGAAATCAATTTGCTTGTCTTAATGTCTCAGGTGAGCGCAGCCCGCACGGAGTGATGATACAGGGGGTTAGCCATTAGAGGCACAACCTTTGTCAGATGTCTTCAGGCTACACGGCTTGCTCTATAGCTGTGGAGTGCGGGCACGTTGTGGCCCTCTAAATCTCTGATGGGTGAGGGGGACCGTCGTACTCACCTTTCAATAACTTCGGGTATGTAGGAGTGCCTTAATGCCTCCACGGTGCGGCTCAGTGGGAAATTATGTAGTCTGAACATTCTGAACCAATGCTTTACACTCGCTGCTTTGATGGCTCGCATTTTCAGACTGCTGTATCACACCTTTCGCTTATATTTTTCACTTAGCTTTAGAGCGTAGCGCTTCCGCGCCCAATAATGCGTTCCGAGCCGTAGTAGTCGGCCTTGTCGTCGGCGTAGTCGGCGTAACAGGTCCCGTGACAGGTGGCGCAACGCCACCTGCCATGGCGTGACCGGAGGAGGGGACCACCGGAAGCTGGCAGCGTAACAGGTGGCAGCGTAACTGGCAGCGTAACAGGTCACCTGCCAGCCAGGGCAGGTGGCCCGAAAATACGTGCAGTGCTCCGCTCAAACCTCGCATTACCGACTATCGTAATCGCCTGTCCAGTTTTTCTGTGTCTCGTAAACAACGGGCTCGGTGGAAAAGCACATAGCGTTAGCAAGGTTGCCATGTTGAGAAAACCATGAATATTTTTTTTTTTCCAGAGCACGATTAGTTGTATTTCATGTAAACGAAAAGTATAATGACTGCTCAGACACCGGAGCAGTTGGCTCAGTCATAATTCGCAAGCTACCCTGACGTCACTGCTGACGCGTAAAAAGCAGGTCAACCAGCGAGAACAGAATACTCGCACAAATTGATGCTGCTAATCGCAAGAGAGGGTGTGAGCAGTTCAGATATATTTTGCTCGTGAGCGAAATTAAAGGTGCCAGCGCAGGCACCTGCCTGTCGAATGACAAGAATCGTGAAATTATGAACTGAAGAGGGGCGTGTGTAGTCGTTATACTACTGCACTGATTTATTCGTTCGGCAGCGACCGGGTCATTTGCATAGAAACGGCATCTAATGTCTTCGTTGGTGGCCCCAAAACGCCTTGTGGCAAAGAACCGCAACCTCCTAGGACCGACTATATCCCGGATCAACGTACTCCGGATAGAACGATAACTGGTTCCATTACAGGGGTAAGACAGAGTCCCCATTAATATTTTTCTTTTTGATTAGAGAAGGCAAGCAATCAAAAATAACCGCACTGAAAGCTCGTCTCGAACTGCCGTCATTATAGAGATTCATGCTGCATACACGCACAACGCTTGGAGCGGTCTGCACTAGGCGTAGTTCCTCGCCCTCCGCCATGCGGCAACGCTTGCCGACCTCAGCGCCAATAAGAAGCAAGAGTATATTTACTCCTAGCTAGCTTACTACATTAGCTTCAATTAATTATTTGAATTTTTAAAACCAGTAAGACGTGCGAAATGTTTCTGATGCTAAGGGTACAAACCAAACTGTAAAAAGCGGCACTAGTTCTGCGGTGAAATACTTGGAGAAAGGTGGACGAAATGCGCCATTATCGCGGCAGGACATGTTTTCACTATTTCCTGTCTATTAACATATGGCCCATCACTTGCTAGAGTAACCAATCTTTTGCTGCTCCGGTGCTTCGCGAGGAATGGTAATCCCCTGGCGCCTATGATCCCAGGAGGCCAGACGAGGCCGTGCGATAATAAAGTTGACCTTTGTTTAACCTTCGGGGCTTTGGGCGTATTTT
The DNA here is from genome assembly GCF_055824585.1 of Amblyomma mixtum. Lineage (NCBI taxonomy): Eukaryota > Metazoa > Arthropoda > Arachnida > Ixodida > Ixodidae > Amblyomma > Amblyomma mixtum. The sequence goes on from NC_143014.1 coordinate 413,149,072, forward strand.
TTGCTTCATTAGCCTCATTTTCTTTCTCTTTTCGGAAATTTCCCCATCTTCGGTTCCCTTTGACACTCTGCAACATTGAAGTTACAACTTTTCACCTGTCTCCGAGAGTTAAATTGTTTATTGATTGGTTTAAAGTAGATGACCTGAGTAGTAGAGGATAAAATTCTCTCAAGTGCACTTTTCGGAACCTTCAAGGATCCTCCGCCTCATACCCGTGCCACACGCTCACAAGAAATGGCAGTAAATGCTTAAGGCCTTAAGTGTGTTAATGCCATTATTTTCGGAGTTGGTGCTACACGTCCACATTTAATGCCATTATCGAAAGTGACGATGACGATAACGCTTGCAATGTAGTCAAAAGTTTCACCTTAAAATAAGCATTGCTAATGAGCACAATATACGGGAAATCTTGTTCAAATGTAATATAAAAACGATTTTCCAGAAAATACGGCTGTTCCTACTTTACACGTCGAAAAAGTAGCCATAAACTCGCATGCCAGCACCCAAGTCGAGAGTACCTGTCAATAAGGCTGGTTAAAATGGCGCTCTTCACATCGAAAATACGGTATAGATGCCTCATCTGCCTGAAAGTTAAGAATTGACCATTTCCTACTGCTTAGGAAGTTGTTACTAACAAAGCTGCATGCTTTTCTGCGTGTGTAATGGGAACGAGAGTACGCATTGCACGGGCGAAAGAGTTGTGGCGAACTCAATAAGTTGCGAATGGCAGTAAGGCTAATGCCATTAAAGGGAGACTGAAGCACTTTTTTTGAAAATCGGGCTGGCAGCGGCATCCTATAGTTTTTCATGCTGTATACTGGAATATCATATCCAAATAAGGCAAAAACAAGCGCGAATTGCCTTTTTTAGCCGAAATATGCGGCCTGTGCCGCGGGGCACGCCGCGCGGCGCGCCGCCGCCCGTGATTGGTCAAGAGAGGTCGTGACGTCACTTTGAGGACTGGAGAAGCTGCCGATGCGGATCCGGCGCTGCGTTGAGGGCAGATCGCAGCTTTCCGTGGCGTTGTAAAAGCGAATACGGCGACTATTTTTTTTTTTACTGGCCTCCGAAGAAAAGGATACTACAGTTTGCTCATTCCACGTATCGCCTGAAACCAAAAAAGACACAAGCAAAAAATTCTACGCCTAGCACAAGCATACGCCAGCGTCAAAGACGCGATGCAGACCATGCGTAAAAGGTTCCAGCACAACCTCGGCTCGTATTCTCGGAAAGGAAGGGGTGCGAACAATACTCAAGTCAATTACCACCACCGGACGCCTCCTGGCTCGCCCGGAAGAGCGTCATACTAAAGAAAAGGCCCAAAGCACTGTGTACAAAAAATCCTGTTCTCAGTACCCGGCGTTGCAGGTTGGGGCAAGAAAGTATTTCAAGGAAACGATGAAGGAGCACAAAGTTGGTGTCAAAATTAGCGAAGCGCAGTGGCCAAGCACTGCGAGGCATGTGACCACAAGATAGTGACGCAATCATAGTGCGCTGGAAACCAAGCCAAATACGCGCACAAGGCTGCTGCTTCACTCATGGCGCGTTCAGCAGATGCCAGAAAATATTAATCGCTGCCTCGGAAACGTTCGCCCTTCCTAGATTTGCAGTTTAGGTTCAGTGAAGTAGTTGCCAACTATATGTGTGTTTAAAAGCCAAGCTAGCTGCAACTCGCCCGCTGCCACAACTTGATGAAGAAACCGAGTAAGTCTGCGGTGTTTTCTTGCAAAAACTCGGTTGGCATTCATTTCTCTCATAAATATGCATCCGAAATCAACGTCAAACGCTCTCATTTTAATTGCTTAGCTACGATTAAACGAGATGCCGCATATGAAGAGCTTCGATGCTTGCTTGCTTTGCTTTATTGTGATTTGCTCTGCTTGCTTGCTTGCTTGCTTGGATACGTCGAACCGAGTATAAAATCACTTACCGAGCCTTGCTGAGCACGTCTCAGGTGGTCTGGCCGAACCTAAGCTGAGGAGAGCGACACATGCTTGAGCCTCTATGAGGTTTCTTCATGGGCTGAGTGAGCATGTTTCTACTTTTAAAAGAGGCGCTTCTTCGGAATGGTGACATGCCTCTCACGCGCGAGAAAATCGAAGGAACTGTGTCATGGTTCAGCCGCGCCTTTTCGACAGAAATCTCCAGAGGTCACATTAGGGACAAGCTCTGCATGTAGCCGCTCTTACGAAAGTGCTTCGAGCAGAGTAGGCTTGCTTTGGTCAGCTTGAATTCTTCGTCACAGCAGCGAGCGCTTGCGCTGCGAGCTTTTGATCTTGCTAAAAACAGTGGAAGACGACACAGTCTCGGCCGTATTTGTTCATGGACACGAACGCAGAGTAGTTCCTCGTGTTGAATCTGATTCTCAAGGTCGGCTGACACGCTTTGTACGTCACAACGCACGCAGCACGAGATACAACGCGCGCTGAAAGCTCGGTCGGGTGCGCCGAAGTATCCCCGGCTCCTCAACGTGACGTCACGTTGGCCGACTTGGGCGAGGTTTCCCTCTCCGCTGTTCTCCTCTCCTACGCTCGCGCGGGGCGCGGGAGATTTGAACATCGCGTTTTTAATTGGTGACTGCGCCACTGTTTTAGCCAAAACCGAAAAAATAATTTCACAGACGTGATCAGCAATGACACTACTTCAAAACCCTAAAAAATTAGCTGATTCGAAAACCGCCTCAGTATCCCTTTAAATTTATGCGTGTGGCCCCGCACGAATGCCATTAAAACTTAAGGCAGTAAGCACTTAATGGCATTAAATCTGTCCTTGTGGCACGGGTATCATTCCCCTGCACCTACTCTCGCCATCCGCCGGCATCTGGAATACTTAAATTTTTTTCACTGCGTCGTCCACTCGCACTATCGACACTAAAGTGACAGTTGCATCACGAGTGCTAAACCGACGTCAACAAGAAGTCATCACAATCTCTCACCTTACCCGCGCTATGTTGTTTAAGTACCGCTTCTTTCTGCTTACCATTGGACATTGGAATACATGGACCGCTCCACTGAGTTCCCTCCCAATAGATGGATTTATGCATGCCATAACTAACTGATAATCTCCTTATTTTTTACTTACTCTTCCCCACGCTCTCAATTTCTGTAGGGTTCCTCATGTTTTCAACTTAGGTGCTTTAATTATTGCTTCCATGCCTTATTGTTTTGTTTCTATCTACTGTGCTTTTGCATATGTCCACTCCTTCGATAACCCCTGTATAGATTGTAGCATCTACAAATAAATAAATAAATAAATAAAATAATTTTAGTGGCATGTGACTGTTCCACATCCTTGACGTGGGCCACCGTGTACAGGGTGATTTTTTTAACTTTTGCAGATTTTTATTTTAAAAACTGCGAGACATGCGTCGATGCGGTCTGCTGAGCTTGATTGTACAGCAAGGCGGACACTTTGTACATCGTATTGATCACTAGTTAGATATTTAATTAACTTAAATTAACTAATTAACTTTTGATATTTTATTTTAGAGGGCTAGATTGTATTGCAAAATTGATGGCCGTCAGCATCGAAAGTGTGCCCTCTCTTTAAATTTTCTTAATCGGCAATGTGGTTCCAAATATTAAACGTCAAAAACACGCATTTCCAAGCTTGTTGATTTGGCTTTCCCGCCATAACAATTATAAAATGGCATCCCCTGCGCATGGTATCATCACTGAAATCAGTTACCATCTTCTGCATCAGCAAGTGCTCAAACTGCGCCTGTATTTCAAGGATAATAAATGTGAGAGACGCCATTTTATACATATGCAATGCGGGAAACCAACTCAAAGGCGCTTTGAAATAAGTTTTTGACGTTCGATATTTCGAACATCACCTATTGAAAAATTTTAAAAACACAGCTCACCTTTAATGTTGATTTCCATCAATTTCGAAATATAACCTTGACCCCTAAATTAAAATTAAAAAGTTCATTAGTTAATGTTACTTCATTAATTGCTTAATTATTGATCCATATGAGGTGAATAATGCCCGCCTTGCTTTACAATCCCGCTCAACACACCAGATCGACGAACATCTCACAGTTCTTAAAATAAAAATCTGTAATGGTTAAAAACCAATCACTCTCTATAGCTACGAAGAATGTATGTTTCAACGTCTTGAGGGAAGTGTAGGCGTTCCTTTCGAACAAGAGATGGTGCTGACGGGTCGTAAGATATCAGTGGTGCCAGCGGTGTCTATGGACGTGTGAGGTCTGTGATGACTGCGATAGCTGTCTTAGGTTGCACAGGGAGCAGGGCGCAGTAAAAAAAAATCGGGCTGAACTTTTCAGGAAGTTCATCCTGCCGATAGTGGGCACTGAAGCTTGAGCACTCAGCTCAGTAAAACGGCAGAAAGAAATGTTACGAAAGGCAGTTCACGAAAGCATAGCTGCTTTAGAAACAGTGTGACAGATAGTCTCTAAAGCACACTGGCGCTCTACAGAAGACAACATTCACGCAAATAAAAGCAGTAGGAACACGTTTATCGAAGCGCGAAAAAGAAGAAGCGAGGCATGTACTGGCCTTGCTTAACGAGGACTGGTGTGGCTTCTTCCGCAAGCCTAAACCATGGTCCGCGAGGGCGAACGCTGCACTCCATTCGGCTGCGGCAAGTGTAGAAAGAAAAGAGCAGTAAATAAGCGTTACACCCTACACACTCATTTCCGGCGCCGATTCATCGTCTTGCTGGACACGGCGGAAGACCGAGCCTAATAAGCGCTCACAGCGGCGCCAACGACGGACAAAGCTACCGCGGGGAAGCACGGAGGAGCCGCCCTCTCTCTCACGCGGCTTTAGCGAAGAAGAGCGAGTGGCAGCTTTCTCCATCCTCCAGATCATTGCGAGTCTCTGCCCTACGGCAGGCTCTTTCTTTGGCGGGCAGGCTAGGAAGATTGACCCCGGGCATCGCGCATTCTACTTTTCTTTCGTTTCAAAAAAAAAAAAAATCAGTGCAGTCAAATCCGTCTTTCGTGCGCCTCCAACCCCTTACAAAAATTTGTTTCTTTTTTGTGCCGGTTTCGTTGCATTGCCTCAACACTATCAATAAATCCGAAACGAAACGATTAAAGTCAAGTTTTTTTCAAATTGTTGAATAGTGGCACTCGAAATAGTTGACTACTTGTTGGATACATTTCTATGTACTGCACCTTGCGATACAGTCCTCTCGGTGCTTATGGCACTTCCTAACCGCGCTCGTATGCACGATCACAGACGAAGGAGTGAATGAATCTTGGCAGACGGCCTTGTACGCCCATGCTCTCCAAACTATTCAGTATTGAGCTCTGAAAGGCACTATCTTCAGCCTTTTGTGACATAAAGGAAAATGGCTTTTCTGGAAAGGCCGAAAGCGCTTTGATGTTCAGTGTGGCTTACGAAGTACAAGACGCTATCTTGCGCGCTTAAACCGGCGGAATCCAGTCATACACGCTGGTAGCGCCTTGCTGTCCTCAAGCAACCATGGTAAGCGCTCACTTGCCAGTTTCTTCATCAGCTTAGCCACACAGGCTGTCAGTGACACAGAATGATATGAGGCCAGGCCCGTCATTTCTTTGCCAGGCTTCAGCACTGGAACAACACAAGCCACCTTCCATGGCGGAGGAAAGTCGCCAGTCTCCCAAACTCGATTGCAGTAGTTTAGGCGTGCCTTCCTGTGTTCTAGAGGCAGGTACCGCAGCATTCGCTTGGGTATGCCGTCGGGGCCTGGTGTGCACCTGCACCGCAGGCTGCCGAGCGTTGTCTGTATCCCTCTAATCGTGAACGGCACGTCCATGACACACGTGCTGGAAGCAGGTGGAGGACTTGCAAATTCCTCTGCCAAGCACGCAAGAGGTTTCCGCTTGCGTATTGCAAGAGTTTCGAAAAGCTTTCAAGGGCGAGATTCTCCAGCCAAGACTGCCAATGACTTGCGATATTAAGGCGGACTCCTTTAATGCCTCATACTGTCATTAGCAGCCGTGTCGGCAGATTTGTCCGCGTTTCGGCGTCACTACTTAAAAAGAAACTGAAGGCATTTGAAGCGAAGACGCTACCACACCGCCACGAAGGCTCAAGGTTTGAGCATGGATATAGGCGCACCTAGTGAATGCATGGGTTTCACAAATGAAATAAATGGAATGAATATGTAAAAATAAGGAAAGGAAAATAAAAACAATAAAAACAAGAAACAAAACAAAAAATAAAATGAAGAATAAAATATTAATAAAAAATAAAAATACAATAAACATAAGAAAAGAAATAAAAATAAAATGGGAAAAAAATAACATCAAAATTGGAAAAAAACTGCGCCAGGAAACGGTTTCGCCTTGCAGCACTGTAAAGAGCCCAAGTGCCGCCTGAATTTTTCTCATCAACAGTGAGAACACAGGCAAGCTAGCACAAATGTCAAGGAGGCCCAGTGCGACCTGCAGAGCTTGTTCGTGTGTCGTCGAATGGCAGAATTCAGCCTATTAAAGGCAGTCTTCAAGACTCTGCCGTACTTCTTCGGCATGAGTTGTCAATCCTCCCTTCGGTGCGCTCCGCAAAGGTCCTTGAGTTTTAAATCCAGCCGGAAAATGGTCAGGTAACTTGACCGCCGAAGTTGCTGCCACCTTGCTCGAAATCATTTTGTCTGTACTATAACCAGATACACATGCTAGGTGCTCTCTGTACTTGCTCCAGTTGACAACATGGCAGCTTCTAGAGCCACGCATACGGAAATCGGCAGCAAACACAAAAATCGGGTAGCGGTGACTGTCCATGGGGTCGAGTGCTGTTGACCACGTCACTGGGACGTCAGGTGAATGCAAAGACAGGTTTATAGCTGAGGCTGGAGGTCGGAAGAAAGTAGGGCTCCCGTCATTGGCAACACACAGGCTCAAACTATCAATGACATCGACGAAATTGCGTCCACGGGAATCCGTGTTCCTGTCTCTCTAGACGGAAAGATCGGCGTTTAAATCACCGCAGATAATCCCAGGAGCTGGGCAGCTATTACAAAGCTGCTGTACAAACAAATCCAATGTTATCTTCTTCCGCGGAGACACGTACGCGGATACAACAGAAATAGTTCGAAAGCGGAGTTATATCCTCGCAGCCGCTACCTCAATGTATCCGTGCAAAGATCGGTGACGTTCACCGAAACATATGGAATCTCCCGACATATGCAAGTGCGGCACTTCCTGCAGGGAAATACTTTATGCTGCAGTTTTTATGGGCGACATATCCAGTCAAAGATCTCCCGCTTGGCAGGCCAGCTTCCGAAAGGGTCAGCAGTGGAACATTGGCTTCTTTCAAGAATAGTTTCAGTTCAGCAAATCCACTTATAATTATAGCGCCATTCCGTTGCATTAAAAACGGCACTTTTTGGTGGTTTTTAGTTCCCGTAAGGTTCCGCCAGGTTGAACACTAGCCATATTAGAGCGAAAGGAAGTTCCCGCGAAGGCGGCAATTATGAACTCAAAACAAAGCACCAGCTGTACGAAGTTCTTCAGTGTGCCCCGGCGGCATCGCTGAAACATGTGAACGCAGGACCTCGAACAAAACGCGCAGAAGGTCCGAGTGACCTTGATTTTTGAGCTCCTTATTTTGCGCCACGCACTGACTCACAACGTTGACAAAATATGCGGACTGGACTCACTCTTGTAAACTGTAGCTTATTTTCTCGTCGCTTCTGAGGCATGTGAGAGTATTCCCTGCCGTCGAGTCTGGCTGTGATCTGGTCGCTCAGGAACATGGGCACTTTTTGCTGAAGCAGCTCGAGCAGCCGACTCGCACGCAGGGGACCTTGGCGTCTTGCTGGAATCACGTCTCTCAGGGACACTGCTTGTTGACGCGATGCGAACATCCGACTCCAACGCAGGGAACTCGTCACTTTCAGGCACAGGCTTCTTAGTCGGCTGGGTTTCGGGCCAGTAATGAAGGACATTCGACGGTGCGGGGTGCTCAGACGAAGGGTCAGCCACCGAAATTCGCTTGGTGGTCGCCACCGCAGTTCGCACAAGCTAATCTACTTTGCAGGCGTTAAAATCGTGGGCGCCTTCACACCTCTTGCAGCGTTCATCTCTGGCGCAAACTTTGACCACTTGCCCAAACCGTTGGCATCTACAACACCGGGGAGGAGTTTCAGTGAACTCGGTTACTGCATGTTTTGTGAATCCTGGGTCATTTTTTTTTTCTGGGCGCTCTGTGTGGGAAGCGAATGTCAATAAAACAGTTGGTAGGCTTCACTGCGCATTCCCATCCCTGAGACTCCACACGACGCACCAGTCGTCTCACGTGCAGAACACGTTCCGGCTACACGTATGCAAGAAGGGTGATTGCTGAATACCACTTTCGCACAGCCTTAATAACATAGGTGTGCTGCATGTAGGAATGGAACAACCAGACTAACTCTTACAATAATAATTTCAACAGCGCATGCTACACACGGACACAGGGCGAGAAAACACACACACGAGCGATGAACTGAAACTTTGAGAAAGGCGCCAACCTGTACATATATACCCTCAAGGAACCGCCCACCAGAGTAAAACTAGAATCACAGCACGTGTCAAGCCACAAGCAAGATGAGATGTTCAATAGTTGAGCATACAGTGTGTCGTGTTAGGCCGGGGGGCGTAGCCGAACGCGCGCCTGAGCGCTGTCCGAGAAAGCAGTCCAGACACCGTGTTCCCAAGCGATGAAAGAAGCCCACTTTATTATCGCAATCAGCTTTTATACACTCGTGTCACATGACCACAGATCCACTATCGCAGTCGCAGCTGACGATGCCTGCTGACGTCACGCAAGCATCAACAAACAATCCCAGCACATCCCCCTTTTCAAGCACTATTAACACCACATGCATACAAGTGAAAATGGTACAGGACGACAAGCATAACTGACACCCAAGAAAATAACACTGAACAAAGCATCAGTCGTCCAAACCCAGCCTTATGGGCTTGCGAACGACTCTACCAAATCTAGTCCTAGTTACAATCCTAGCTGGAGAATTGTTACCGTCAGTCTCCGTCTGAGTTAGAGGCGCCGCAGATTCGCCAATTTGGCTGTCAGCACCAGTGACCAATCGGGCCCGGCGAGGCTCTTCCTGACTATCTGGAAACTCGTAGCTCCCGCTATCTACCCGGTCTTTTTGGGAGACGGTTGAGCATTCTCCTGTTTCGACGGACTTCGACCCAGCTCTCTGTTTGAACCCGGTATGAACGCGGCTGTGGTGCGGAGATCAGTCACCCACACCACATCACCTGTTTCCAGCTTTGAGAGATTCTTAGACAGATGACGTCGGTCGTAGTGGCGGCTTTGCCCTTTTCTGACCTTACGGTCATTCGCCACTGCTTCCTGCAGACAGCATTGTCCCGGATTGCGGTGCGAAGGCAGCATTGGGACTCTCGTCCTGAGCCTTCTACCCATTAGTATCTCCGCTGGGCTGACATTCAGAACACCAGGCGTGGCTCTATAAGCCAGCAGGGCTAAGTAAGGATCGTCCGATTTCAGAATGAGGTTCTTAACCGTCTTTACCATACGTTCGGCTTCCCCATTGCCCTGAGGGCGCCTCGAACTAGAGGTGACGTGACGGAAACCATACAGTTTTGCAAATTGCTCGAAGTCTGCACTGACAAATTGGGGACCATTGTCGGTCCACACACTCAGGAATGCCATGTCTCGCAAAAATGCTCTTCATGCGGCTCATCACAGTAGCAGACGTTGTTGACGGAAGAAGGGCGATCTCTGGGTATCGGGAAAGATAATCTACTAAGACAAGATATTGCCGTCCCTGAATTTGACACAGATCCACCCAAGGAAAAGACGGTGTTAGCGATGCAATCATCGGCTCGAACTGTTCTTGCTTATGCATCGCGCACACGTTGCACTGTTTCACAAAACACGCTATCTCAGTGCTAAGTCCCGGCCACCAGATAGAACCTTTAGCCAGACTGCGGCATCTCGAGATGCCTTGGTGACCGTCATGCAGCTTGCTTAGTGCCTCTTTTCGAAGGGACTGAGGAATGACCAGCCTCACGCCATTCAGCAGCAATCCATTCACCAAAGTTATACATGCAAGATTCTGCCAGTATGGCACAAGATAACAGGGAACATTTTGCTTCTTAGGCCACCCTTTTTTGCAGAGTATGCGCAGTTTTCGACACACTCCCTCATTGGCTTGTCCTTCTCTTACTCTTCCAAGGAAATTATCGCCTGTTTCTAAGCCCAATAAACATGCTTTCGAGTAAGCTGTCACCTCTGAGACAGTCAAGCAGCTTTCCACTTTCGTACGGGCTAACGGCGAACGTGAAAGAGTGTCGGCAGTGGTTAGCGATTTGCCTGGAACACATGCCACGGAAAAACTGTACCGCATCAGACGCAGTCGGAAGCGTTGAATTCTGGGCGGCATAGCATCGATTGCCATGTGACCCAACAGCGATACCAAGGGTTTGTGGTCCGTTTCGAAAACAACTTCCAGACCACGTATATACTCGTCAAACCTTTCCGCTGCCCAAGTCAACGCCAGCGCTTCTTTTTCGATCTGGGAGTACCGTTGCTCAGTTTTGGTGAGCGAACGAGAAGTGAATGCGACTGGTCTACGTTGCCCGTCTTTTTGCTTTTGGAACAAAACTGCTCCCAGACCGAAAGATGATGCGTCAGCTGACAGAGTGGTTGGTAGCGAAGCGTCGTACATAGCCATGCATTGCGCTGAACAGATACGCTCTTTGAGTTCTTGGAACGCTTTTTCCTGACTGCTACCCCAGACCCAGTCCCTATCCTTGCTCAAAAGAACGCGCATGGGAGCCGTCACTTGAGCTAAATGCGGCAGGAAGCGGCCGAAATGATTGGCCATGCCCAAAATGCTTCTAAGCTCGGTTACGTTGTTCGGTGGCCTCAAATCTTTCACAGCATCGACCTTCGCCGGATCAGGATGAACGCCTTCTTCATTAAGAATATGACCTAAAACTATACTTGCCTAACTCCAAATAAGCATTTCGCTTTGTTTAAGGTCACATTTGCCCTTGCTAGGTGTGATCACTTCATTTAAACGCTCATCGTGTTCAGCTTTGCTTTTGCCAAACACTAAGACATCGTCCATAACGTTAACGACGCCCGACAGGCCACCTAGTATCTCATACCCCTGTCAAGCGGGCAAGTTAAGTGCACTTACGGGGAGTGCGCTTCGGCATCCCGAGTGACACTTTGGGCTACGCAGTGCTAAACGGGAAAGCAAAGTGCACTCATTGTAAAAAAAAATGGAGACAGAAAATGAGCGGAATTTCTGAATAGGACGATGGAAAAGAAAAAAAGACTCATAATATTTGATTGCTTAACGAGATAGCGCAAATAAAACGAGGTTCAGCAGTTTTTAACGATGAAAAAAATGAAAATAGAAGAAAAGCCAAGACCAGCCAAGACTATCCAGAATTTCGACAACAAACAAGATGGCGGCAGGCAGCGATGTTGCATTTGATCACGTTTACTTGTTTCGTTGCTTCGCTTGTAGCTATAACCAAGGAACTTTTTTCTGAAAACAGTGTTATAGCACGTAAAATAATGTTGTAAGTACTTTTTATGCACTATACATTTTGTACCATCGGAACCGGTGGCGTCGAGGCTACGCACTCAGCCAGCAAAGTGTGGTCCGTGAACGCACTTTCAGCGGAGTGCACTCTTCCGCGAGTGACACTCCACTTGCGTCGTTTAGATGCGGCAAAGTGTACTTACAGCGAAGTACACTCTCCTTAAGTGCACTTAACTCGCCCGCTTGACAGGGGTATCAGACATCCTCTTTTGGAAGTACTCTGGAGCGGAGGTAATTCCAAAGGGTAGTCGCGTGAAACAGTATCTACCGAAGGGTGTTAAGAACGTGGTTAGCTCCTCCGAGACTTTACTGAGTCGTACCTGGCGGAAGCCCGAGTTTGCATCGAGCTTTAAAAACCATTTTGCTCCTGACAGAGCCTAGAGCTTGATCCACAGTTGGCAATGTAAAACGCTCTCGCACTACGCATTTGTTTAATTTTGTGAGGTCTACGCAGACTCAGGTCTCCTGAAGGCTTCACAACCAGAACTATACCGGCGCACCATTCGGTGGGGCCATCTACTTTTCTGATTATGCCTGAACGCTCCATTTTATCTCACGCTTCAGCAACTCCCTCAGAGGAATTGGTACCCGGCGTGGAGAGCTTATAGCATGCGGGATAGCGGCAGATTGTATTCTGATGGTGTACTGCCCCGGCATCGTGCCTTGACTGCTAAACATTTCTGGAAAACAAGCCTCGTACTGTACGAATTTGCCTAGTACGTTAAGCTTACTGCCTCCTGCACCCTGCAAAACTTCATCAGTTTTTTAGAGTCGGGATGGTAATCCCGGAAACGTTAACGGTAACACTGACACTTCAGCACCTGAGTCAACCTTTGCAAATATGGGCACAGAATTTATGCACACCTGAACAAATCGAGCTTTTCTGCATGCGTCTACTGCTCCCACGGAAGTCTCTCCAGATTCCTGGTTGACTGCGGAAACGCGTACCTTTCGTTGAGCGGAAGCCGTCCCTTTCTTCAAGCAGGCCTTTGCGAAATGTCCCTTCTTACCACAGTGGAGACACTTGGCAGCTCTGGCTGGGCACGCCCTCCTTGGGTGGGCGTCGCCACTGCAGAAAGGGCACCGTCCGTCCGGCGGTCGTCGCGAATGCGGCCGGTGCACTTGCAGACGTCTCCTGTGCCTCTTGAACCACAGCGGCCACACTGGCGTCTTGGTCACAAAGTTCCGATGACTGCTGGCTCTGTTGTCCTCGTAGAGTACACTGCTGCTGTTGGACGATTTCCTTTAAGCGAGCCTTCGCCAGCGCCGACGCCAACGTGAGCTGCGAATCCATTTGTAAAGCTTCTGAGAGCTTTGCGTCGCGGAGCCCGACAACCAGTCTGTCTCGGATCATCCTTGTCTTCAGTTCACCGAAGTCGCAACGGTCCGCCAAGCCATGTAGCGCAGTAACGAACTGGTCTACCGACTCGCCTGGCATTTGTGTACGTCTGTGAAAACAGGCGCTTTCGTACACGATGTTGCGCTCCTTTACAAGGTGCCCGTCGAACTTTTTCTTCACGGTTTCATACGTCTTCGTGCCTTCGTCGGATAGTGCAAATGTCCTGAATATTTCCCGAGCTTGCTTCCCCATCGTGTACAGCAGCGTGCGTACCTGACCCTCCCCGGAGCGTTCGTTGAGTCCCGTTGCATATCGGTAGTCGTCGAAGTGCTCTATCCACGCCGGCCACTCTGACGTGCAGTCAAAGTCCAGCGGTGGCGGTTGCTGGAGCCCATGCAGCCGCATTGAAGGTGTCTCCGACATCGTAGAAGGTGCCTCCGAAGGCGTCTTCGACATCGAGGATGGAACGAGCCTTGCTCAGTGGGAAGGTTCTTCACCAGCTGACACCATGTCTTGTTAGGCCGGGGGCGTAGCCGAACGCGCGCCTGAGCGCTGTCCGAGAAAGCAGTCCAGACACCGTGTTCCCAAGGGATGAAAGAAGCGCACTTTATCATCGCATTCAGCTTTTATACACTCGTGTCACATGACCACAGATCCACTATCGCAGTCGCATCTGACGATGCCTGCTGACGTCACGCAGGCATGACCAAACGATCCCAGAACACAGTGGACAGGTAACCAAGAATGCAAAAAAGAAGAAAGATTACAAGAAGCAGCGAGAAGAACTTATTTCACTTGCCCTTTTCTCGGCGTAACAAACAGTGGCCGCATTTGTTTTTCCAGTCCCGAACTACTTGCTGACAGGTCTCGGCTTCCGCTCTGGCAGGAAACAGCCTCATGGTCACATGACCTACTTGCCATACGCTGCTTTCGAACTCGGCGCCAGAGCCGGGCTCCCCCTCGGTTACCGCACAAGGACGCTGTCATCTGCTAGCAGACGACGCAAGCCACGGCCACCACGACGCCGAAGCAACGCCGTGCGCTCGATCATGATACTGAGTCGATTTGAAGACTGTACTGTCAGCTTAGCGTAGGTGCATTACAGAACTCAGCTTCGGAGGTGTGCTCGCCGCTACTGCTTGCGGCGAAGTTCGCACAAAGTAGCCCAACTCGTTGCGGATAGGCAGATAGACGAAAGCCTTCGCAAAAATGTCGACAACAAGCTCTATAGCTGCTCCAGTATACGAGTGGTTCACCTGCGATGCTTTCAGGTAAGCGTACAGACAGCATGTCGCAAAACAAGCGAACGAGAACCTCTTGACGACACGAGCAAACAATACGCGCTCGCAGCTTCGAACGCGCGTCCGTGTGCGGTGTATTTCAAGAAAATAAACGAAGATGCAAGAACAAAAAGTCTTGCGATGGCTCAGAGAGCAGCTACGGAGCTCATGTGAAGGGCCGCCGCGGTGGCTAAGCGGTTATGGTGCTCGGCTGCTGACCCAAAAGACGCGGGTTCCATCCCGGCCGCGGCGGCTAGAATTTCTTTGGAGGAGAAATTCTAGAGGCCCGTGTACTGTGCGTTGTCAGAGCACGTTAAAGAACCCCAGGTGGTCGAAATTTCCGGAGCCCTCCACTACGGCGTCTCTCATAGCCTTAGTCGCTTTGGGATGTTAGACCCCATAAACCAAACCAAACCATCAGCTGGAAGGGGCATTTCTTTAGGATGGTTGTTCTTTCGAACATAGAGGTGCATTGTTCATTAGAACCAGCTTCATTAGAACCAGCTTCATTAGAACTTGCCAGTGCACTGTAAGAATTGCAAACGTAACAAACCAGGCAACTGCAGCACTTTCTTGAGAATTTCGCAATCTTCAAGAATTCAAATCTTTATAGGTTGCAGGTAAAGCATGCCAAGTGTTTCTGCACTAGCTTTTAAAATAGTGACGTAATCGACGATTGAATTTTACGCTTCTCCTCAATGCAGCGGAGGAGTGCAGAGAAACTCAGCGTGACGTCACGGAAGGTATGATATCAAATTACCGCTGTCGTCAGCCACAACCTGCCCTGACTCGTTAGACGCTGCCAAACAACTCTCGGCAGGGTTCGCCTTCGGTGGCGTTGGTATTTTTCCTTCACAGCAGGCGTTTGTGTGTTGGAAATGTAACGATACATTCGATGACGTCATCATGCGCCCCCCACTTGGCGTTGTGCGCTGCAGAGAAGCTTGAAGGGCGTCCGGATTTAAACGGCGATTGCTTGACTATTTCAAGTGCTAGCCCAAAAAGACTTCGCATGATTTACCTGCAGGTTTCACAAATTCGATCCTCTTAAGCTCGTTGATTCCTAAAACCTATGCAGCTTCCCTTTAAGGCAAAGATTCCCAACCACTGCGTAGTAGTCGGTGCTGTCAACATTTAAGCGTCCGCGCATACGCCGGGCGGAGCGGACGAGAGGGGACGCTGTTGCTCATGAGCAGAACGCTCAGCGGCCGGCGGCTTCACGGCGCTGCGCACTCGCCCGCTCTAGGGTGCCTCGATGGCCAGCGCCGAGGCGAGCGGGCATCCAGGGGCCCTACTCCGCTCCACTACGCTCATTTGGGCGTTCTAGGCGGTGCGCTAAAACTCTTTACTCGCGCTACGTTCCGCTGGCGCTCCGCTGGCGGGCTCAGCGGAACGTTAATCCGCTCACCTAAAAGTTTAAACTGGCACACGCTCAGGACCGTGCAGCTAGTCAGCCTCAACGATAGAGGGCGCCAGTGAAGTGGGGGTGCGCTTACGTTCCACTGGCAGTCACGAAGTTGGCATGTGCAGGTAACGATCGCGTCAGTCGCACGGATTAATAACGTCGCGCGGTGCTTCAATTGCGAAATCATTAATCACAAAACCACAAAAGAGAAAACCTGCAAGAGCTCGTCATCCGCATTGCCACGAATGTGCAATGGGCGTATATTTTTACTTTTACTTCTCTAAATTCGTTAACTTTGCATAAGTAACATTTAAACGGTTGAAACTAAAGAAAATATTACCAAAAGGGACTTTTCTAGAATTTTTAATATCCGCAGATGGTACTACCTTCATTCATACAGATTCATTTTTAGCGTTTCTTCCGCGCTCTGAAGCCAGCGCACGGCACACCGAATGAGTGCAGGATTGCGCCAGTCGCACGCGCTGAGAGCGCCCCCTGCTGCGCGAACTTCGGCGCACTAATTAAGTACATGGCCGGTAGAGGAACGTTTCAAGGTTCTTTTTATTCGGAGCAAGCGGAGCGGTGCTGGCGCGGAAGTTATAGTTTTCAACACACTTTCTTGAGATTACGGAAGGCGCTTTCGCTACAGAAGTCCCGTCATCAAACCTATGTTCACTGTGATTCTTTTATATGCTTCCAAACTTCAATTCTCCGCGTATCTCCAGCATTTAAGAGTTGATTAACGTGAACTCTAACCGGTGTGTATTTTTTTATCTGCACAGATTTCTCCCCAAAAAGTAGAGGGAGAAAACACAGTGAGGTTGAGTATAGGTGGATTCTACGCCATGGCGGACTTTATGACCGCAATAGTTGTATAATTAAAAGACGAATATTTAAACAAATACAGTCGATCCCATTTGTAAAGGCCGCAGGTATGACGAACGCTCGCTTTTAGCAAACGAGTGACGAGCTACCGTGAAAGTATGCATTACGGCATTCGCAATTTGTTTCCTATGCAACGAACAATTGTGACCGCACCGCTCGGTTACAGCGTACGAGGAGGTGCCGTAAACTTGCCCCCGAAATTGACAAACTCGCGCTTCCAGCTTAACTCAGAGACCTAAGAGCATCTCCCAGCACCCGTGACACCACCCCTGAAAGAACATGTCGACCCCCAAAAAAAATAATAAAAAAGGCGGCAATGAAACTACGTGACCGCAAGCCAAGCGCGGGCCGAAGGGCTAATAGACCTGATAGACCTAATAGGTCTATCATTGCTTACGTGTGTGCCGGCTGGCCGAAGCATGTCAGATGGAAACGGATGCGCGGTGGGCGCGAGGCAGCGGCAGCGTCGATAGCGAAGCTTGTGTAAATACATGACCGTGGGCAAACTAACGGCAGCGATTCGAGAAGTTTAAATGCCTTGCTGGGTCACGCTGGCCACTTAGAATGAGTCACCTGCCCAGTCGGCTCCACCTTTGGTCCCTGCTTGTGCCACGTGTAGGCAGCCCCGGATAGCGGACAGTGCAGCTCATACGTTCTGTGCGTTCGTACGCCGCAGCAATTCTTTCGCTGCGTGAAACAATATATGACGCTGCCTAAAAAACACACGATCAGACGGTTGTTGCCTCGGGTTACTACGTTCGTGCGGGCGAGAACATTGAAGAGCCGGGCTGTGACGAAGCAGTGGTACGCGAGATATGAGGAATCCCCTACCGCTAGGAATCTGATTAATGTGTCCGACCCGCTGCCGACTGCCCCGGACGCTTCCAACCACGATTAGTTTTACCCCGTCCCTAAAGAAGATTGTTGGCAGCGAGGCTCTCGGCGAAGAGAACGTGATCGCCCTGTTGAGTCTGGTAAGCGTCGCGGTTGGGTCTGCTTTGAAGAAATAGACGCGCATTACGCAGTCTATAAAGAATAAGCGCCACTTTTGGCGGACTTTGTATTTTTGAATGTAGAACGGGAAGGGCACTTACTACGAACATCGGATACAACGAACGCTATCCGCGTGACCCGCCCAGTTCCTTATAAGTGGGCTCGACTATTCACTAATAACCTTATGAATTTCTGGCTTTACGGCGTATCATAAGCCTGACATGGTGGCCTTGAGCGTCGTAGGTGAACGAAAGTTCTATTGCGAAAGCAATACTACGCCAGGTGTCGCCTCTTCGCGGTACAGCAGCCCACCCTTCACAGTCGGTGGTCGGTCATGTGACTACTGACGTCATACCAGAGCGAGAGATGGGGCACCAAGTCGGCTTTTCAGCGCGCCGCAGCTATAACTTCGCGGCCGGTCGACCACCTGCGAACGGCGGCCAGCGATTGACGTCATACAAGTTGCAAGAGCTTGCAGGCCTTGCTGGGGTGATGGATGTGTGTTGCAGCGTGTGGTATGACAGTCATCCACAGACATCCAGGCGCTATAGGGTGTAAAGAAAAGTAGCACCTGCACGCCGTTTCTTCGGTATAGCTATGGAAGACTTCGGACGCGAGTCAAGATTCTTCTGTTGTGTTACCGTTTAACCTGATGGAGGCTACGGATATCGAAGATGCTACAAGTTACACCACTTGCTTTCGCAATTACCTAGACTTAACCAAAGCTAAGCCCCAGCAATTTTTTAAAGTCTAAATTGGCATTGTGGTTCGACATATTGCCAGAATCCTGGGCATTCTCGTGGTGCCGTCTCCCTGCCGAACTGCCTTAACAGCTATTCTGGCTAGCCTTCGCCATAGTGGCGGGCAGAGCTTTTTCTTCGTCGGCGCTTCTTCGTGTTCCGCTCGGGAGTTCGCTGCTGCCTGGAGCTTCCCAGTAAAACGTCTCCTGGCTGTTCCGACTGTCTAGCCGTGACATATTTGGTGGAGGTGCGGGGTAACGTCCCATGTACAATGACTCCGAAGACACCTTTGAAGCCAGTTCTCAGTGCGTGCACGCAACCCCCGTCCACAAAGCGAGCCGCCGCCTGCGAGGCCTACAGCCAGAGTTCAGCGGCCTGACAAAACCGTCAAGGGAGATGACATCAACCACTGGTAGCCAGACCACTCAACGTTTTGGAGCTGACACCCCGTTCGTACTCCACGCGCCCCGGTCACCGCCTACATTCCATGGCGACAGATTCGAGGACACTGAAGATTGGTTGGCCAGTTTCGACCGTGTGGCAGCCTTCAACCAGTGGGACGGTGAGCGCAAGTTGAGGAACGTCGACTTCGCGCTAGAGGACTCGGCAAAGATCTGGTTCGAGAACCATGAGACCTCTTTTGCCACCTGTGAGGTTTTTCGTCGCGAGTTGCTGGCGACATTCGGCACCAGTAAAAGAAAAGAGAAGGCGGAAGTCGCTCTTCACTCGAGGTCGCAGCAGCCAAATGAAAGCGTCACCATGTTCGTTGAGGACATGATGCGCCTTTTCAATCGAGCCGACCCCGATATGGCCGAGGCCGAGAAAGTGTGGCGCCTAATGCGGGGCGTTAAGGAACAGCTGTTTGCTGGACTGGTCCGCGACCCTCCAAGGACAGTGGCCGATTTTACGAGGGAGGCAATGAGCATGGGGCGCTCCTTGCAGGAGCGCGGCGCGCAGTACGGCCGGCAGGCTAGTATGGCAGCCACTCAAATCTGCACGCCTACGACGCTGCCTGCCGAGGATCTTCCAAAGCTCGTCAGGAGCATCGTTCGCGAAGAACTCGCGAAACACCGCTTCGAAGCCCCACAGGCCAGCGTCGTTGCACTGTCGGACGTGGTGCGGGATGAAATCCGTCGAGTGGTGCAGCCAGCACCAGTTGTTCCGGAGCCGCAGCGCTACATCATGACCTAGAGCGAGGCACTTCGACGGCCTGCGGCAGTAGCACAAGCTTTTTCACCTGTGCCGGCTGTGCAGTACCCACGTCCAACTGTGCCCACCACCGTGCCGCAGGAATTCCGGCCCGCCATGCGTAAAGCGGACGTGTGGCGAACGCCGAGGAATCGACCACTCTGCTACCACTGCGGTGAGCCCGGCCACATCCTGCGCCACTGCCCCTACCGTCGAATGGGTTTAAGGGGTTTTGCTTCAGACGCTCCTCGACCACGCTACGGCGAGCGACCCCAGGAGATTCAGCAGTACCTGACACCCAACTTGCAGGCTCCGACCATGCCGCGACGGCAGTCTTGATCAACATCGCAAGGAGATTCTCTTCTCCCAGCCGCCCGTCGACCTCTGGCGAATTTAGAGGCATGTCCCCACGGCGGGAAAACTGAAGACGGCGTCCTCCGGGGATAGGGCCGCCGCAGCTCGAAACAGACAATAGCCTCCACTCGACGATTTGCAGCGACGACGAGACCGACGACCATCTAACCCGACGAGCCCACCGACGAAGAGCCAGCGATTGGTTTCAACTGAAATACCAGTAACCACCGATAACTGTGAAATAAAAGCACTGGTGGATACCGGCGCTGATTTTTCAGTGATAAACAGCCGGCTAGTCACGACCCACAGAAAGGTTTTGACACCTTGGAATGGGCCGCAGATCCGCACAGCCGGTGGCCATGTTGTGACGCCGACCGGCGTCTGCACGTTGCGGCACGTTGAACGGCGTTGCGAATTCAGATCCGCGGCGTCACTTTCCGCGGCTGTTTTTCTGTGCTTCCTGAGTACTCTAAAGACTTGATACTCGGTTTTGATTTCCTCCCGGAATACTGGGCTGTCATTGACTTTAAGGAGCTGATCGTCTCGTTTGCCGCACACCGCCTTGTTGACGACGAACCCCAGCAGCGCAGGACTAAGTTGCGGGTCTGCGATGATGACGTGGTGATTCCGTCGAGAACCAGCATGTTAGTAACTGTAGAGTGCGATGACAGCGCCGGCACTCATGGCATCGCTGAAGCCAACATGTCGCTGCTCCTCGGTCGGCAAGTGTGTGTAGCTTGCGGGCTTATAGAATTGAACAATAAGCGAGCCGAGCTTTTGATAACAAATTTCGGTTGTGAACCCCAACGTTTAGCGGCCAACACAACGATTGGTTATTTTGAAGAACTCGCGGAATGCGCCGGAGAGTACGCATTGACGGGGACTACGAAATCAGTAGAATCAACGAATGCTCCGGTTAAACTCGACGTGAACCCGAATCTCCTGCCTAGTCAAAAACGCAACCTGCAGACTGTCATTGGCTCTTTCCGGGATTGTT
Organism: Amblyomma mixtum; assembly: GCF_055824585.1. Taxonomy (NCBI): domain Eukaryota; kingdom Metazoa; phylum Arthropoda; class Arachnida; order Ixodida; family Ixodidae; genus Amblyomma; species Amblyomma mixtum. The sequence continues at coordinate 413,169,797 of NC_143014.1, forward strand.
TTGCGTCAACCTCCAGAGTTAGACAAACGCCGATAACAAAACATTGAATTATAGTTGACGAAAGCCAGAGACCATTATGCCAGTCACCGAACCGGGTATCTTCAAAGGAACGGGATGCAATCCGAAGGCAAGTTCAAGAAATGCTCCAGGACGACGTGATACAGCCATCGAAAAGACCGTGGGCGTCACCTGTTGTCCTAGTTGCAAACAAAGATGCAACCCTACGGTTTTGTGTTGATTACCGACGTCTGAACAAAGTAACTAAGAAAGATGTTTATCCATTGCCGCGCATTGATGACTCCCTAGACCGGCTGCGCCACTCCAAATACTTTTCAGCTCTCGATTTACGCAGTGGCTATTGGCAAATAAAGGTGAACGAACGTGACCGGGAGAAGACCGCATTTATTACCCCGGATGGTTTATACGAATTCCGGGTGCTCCCCTTCGGTCTATGCTCAGCTCCGGCAACTTTCCAAAGGATGATGGACATTGTGCTTTCTGAATTGAAATGTCAGTCCTGACTCGTGTACCTGGTTGATGTTGTAATCTTCTCCGACACTTTCGAAGAACACCTCAGCCGCTTACGCGCTGTTTCCGAAGATATCGTTCAGCCGGTCTCTCCCTTAAGCCAGAAAAATGTCACTTCGCTTTCCAGGAGCTGAAATTTTTGGGCCACATTGTGAGCGCCAAGGGTGTCCGCCCAGACCCCGATAAGACTGCCGCCGTCGCTGCTTTTCCCATTCCTGCTGACAAGTGAAGTGTGCGCCGTTTTCTGGGTCTCTGCGCCTATTTTCGGTGTTTTGTGAACAACTTCTCCCGAATAGCTGAGCCCCTTACCCGCCTCACCAAAGATAACGAACCGTTCTTCTGGGGTCGGGAGCAACAACATGCCTTCGAAGACCTACGCACGCATCTTCAAAGTACACCAATACTTGGGCACTTAGATGAGGCAGCTGACACAGAACTGCACACAGACGCGAGTAACGTTGGCCTTGGTGTGGTCCTTGTACAGTGGCAGGATGGTGTCGAACGCGTAATCGCTTACGCAAGCCGCACGTTATCACGATCTGAGGTGAACTATTCCACAACCGAAAAAGAATGCCTAGCTATTGTGTGGGCAGTAACGAAATTTCGACCCTATTTGTATATGGCCGCTCTTTCCGAGCGGTGAGCGACCACCACTCGCTGTGTTGGTTGGCAAACCTCAAGGATCTCTCAGGGCGACTCGCACGCTGGAGCCTCCGACTGCAAGAATTTGATGTCACCATCGTGTATAAATCAGGGCAAAAGCACAGTGATGCAGATGGTTTGTCCCGTGCCCCTCTTCCAACCAACAGCGCGGACCTCGACGACGATTCCCTTTTCCTTGGGGTCATCTCCGCGTCCGCCCTGGCTCAACGCCAACGAGACGACATTAATTTATGGTCCCTGATTGACTATCTCGAAGGAACAACTCAGACTCCGCCCTGCATCTTTTCACGCGGCCTGTCATCATTCTGTTTACGGGACGGCATCCTGTACAAAAAGAACTATGGGCCGACGGAGGCTGTCTATCTGCTCGTTATTTCGAGATGAAGTCTTGCAGGCATGCCACGATGACCCTTCCTCTGGTCACCTTGGTTTCTCCCGAATGTTGGCACGCATCCGGCCCAAGCTCGCGGTGGTTGTGAGACGCTACGTCCGAACTTGCCGCGGGTGTCAACGTCGCAAGACGCCGTCGACTAAGTCGACAGGCTATTGCAGCCTACTGAACCACCACAAGTTCCTTTCTACCAAGTCGGCATGGATTTACTCGGGCCCTTTCCGGAGTCTTCTCTGGGTAACCTGTACATTGTGGTCGCCACCGACTACCTAAGTCGATACTGTGAGACGAAAGCTCTTCCCCGTGGAACAGCTGCAGAAATTGCCACCCTCTTCATGCACAACATCGTGCTTCGTCATGGCGCCCCCACGGTCGTTATAACTGGCAGAGGAACGGCCTTTATTTACCTCGGCGCTGACACAGGAAGTTATGCTACTCAGCTGAACCAGTCACCGACGAATAACAGCTTATCACCAGCAAGCTAATAGACTCACTGAGTGCCTAAATAAGACGATCGCCGACATGATTTCCATGTATGTCGACGACGACCACCGCAACTGGGATGCAGTACTCCCTCACGTTACATTCGCATACAAGTCTGCGCTGCAGGAGATGACTCACTTCACACCGTTTCGCTTAGTCCACGGTCGCGAAGCCACAACTATGCTCGACGCAATGCTTCTTCCTGGTAGTGTAAACTCCACTGTCGTGGGGGCCGAGCGCTCTGTTCACGAAGCTGATGCCGCCCGCCAACTTTCTCGGCAACATATCCGGCATCAACAAGCAATAGACGCTCACCGTTACAACCATCGCCACAGGGATGTCACTTACCAGCCCGGAGAAAATGTTTGTGTGTGGAGCCCAATCATTCACCGAGGGCGCTCTGAAAAGCTGCTTCGCTGGTACTTTGGCCCCTATAAAGTGTTACGCCAACTCGGCGAGGTAAACTATGAAGTTCTGCCTCAAGGAACTGTTCGTTCCTCCGGACGAACAACGTCCGAAATTGTGCATGTCGCACGAATGAAGCCTTACCACGCCCGCTAGTAGCTCACTCGTCTCTACCTTCTCCCTCTCTCTACTAAAGTCTTCAGCGTGCGCACCCGTCGAGATCGTCCTCGGCCAGAGCCGCCTCATGGATGTCGGCAAAGTCAACGTCCATCCCACACTCGCCGTGCTGTCCAACCACAACGCGCTGCAGCTTGAATACTTCGTCGGACAGAGTACTCACGCCTCGGTGTTGGGAGCGCTCAACGACCGCATGCTGCTCGAAATGGAAGTAGCCAATGTCCGGACGACTGAGGTCATGGCTTTCTCCATCCTGACTGCCCATATATATGCTCCAGCTATCCTCATATAAGATGATTGTGTTTCAGTGCCTCTCCCTCCTCGCGTACGAGATCAAGACGGCCGAGACAGTGGATTCCGCGCCCGTCGCCGATAACTGCTATATGCACCAGGACTACTGTGCCTCTGCACGGGCACTCCATGAACAGCCGGTGTTCGTGCCCCACAATCCCGCGCCCGGGAAAGCGGCTAGACACGGTCCAAGCGGTCCACACGACCTGCCGCGCCGAGGGCGGCGCTTCCTATAGAGGGGGGGGGGGGGGGGGGGGGAGCAATGCCACAATCCTGGGCATTCTCGTGGCGCCGTCTCCCCGCCGAACTGCCTTAAAAGCTATTCTGGCTAGCCTCCGCCATGGTGGCGAGCAGTGCTTTTTCTTCGTCGGCGCTTCTTCGTGTTCCGCTCGGGAGTTCGCGGCTGCCTGGAGCTTCCCAGTAAAACGTCTCCTGGCTGTTCCGACTGTCTAGCCGTGACAATATCCAACGTGTAATTATCCACGCAGAACGCCTCGATGCCAGAACAGACACGTGACATGCGCCGGAAGTGGCAAAGCTCTACTTCAAGCAAAGGGACGCTCGGCCACGGAAAAATCACGCGTACATTCTAAATTATGAGACGCGCAGCTGACTAGTACACCGCTCCTCATTAGGAGCTCCCGATTCGGACACATGACACCGCGTAGTCAGCAGTCGCATGGTATACATCGGGTTTCTGCTGCGTTCTTGGTAATATTAAAGCGTGGAAGCCAGTAGTGCTTCCTAGTCTCGCTTGTCGTTTCCAGTATTCAGCCGGCTATGTGCATTTTCCTCCGCTGACCGCAGCGTTTCTTTCGCATTAGCGCTCGGAGCGTCGCCTCCCTCTTTGGGTCAGTGACTTGCCTTCGGCCGAGCTAAGACAAAAAAGGACGGCCATTTAAGGAACGGTCCTCAGTTTTGTGGCTTTCAAATGCGTCTCCCTGTTGTGAAGTGTGGCTACAATACTTCCAGCGCATTTCGCGCCTCTGGTTTGGTATCAGGTAGCTTTCTGCGCATAACTCCACGTTCGATATCTGGAATCACAATGTCGATTTAGTTATTTAAAAAACTCGGTTCGCCTATACGAGTTGAAGGACTTCAATTCCTTCATATAATAATGTTCCCGCAAGCGAAAACTTAAAATGGTAAATAAGCAATAATGATTATTCATTTCACTATCATTTACCGTTCATGTCATCATGTCCTTCATGCCATAGAAGCCGCTGCGGTCGCTCAGTCGTTATGGTGCTCGGCTGGCTTACACGAAATTCTAGGGGCCCCTGTACTGTGCGATGTGAGTCCACGTTGAAGAACCCCAGGTGGTCGAAACTTCCGGAGCCCTTCTCTACGGCGTCTCTCATAGCCTGAGTCACGTTGGGACGTTAAACCCCATAAAAGCAAAACCAAACATTCATGTCATGGAATAAACCTGCACAAACCACATAGTCGAGTCTCTGATAGCTTTTGGAGAAGAATCTGTACACATTAAAAAGACCACCCGGTGTAATTAAGGAGGTGTCAAGTATGCTAGCTCCAGGTGACTGCCAAGAATGCTCCATCAGTTGTCCTACAACACGCACTGATTGGATTCGTTCTTAGCCCTTTACTCTCGTTACGTGGAATGCAAGGTATCTCACTTGGATTCAAATAAATATTTATGAAGCTGTGCTATATTTTTTCGAGAGTAAAGGTGCATCAGTATTCTTCACAGTCGCCTTTATCGAAGTATCGTTATTTCCTAATCAATTCTTAAATTTTCTGACAATTGAAAGTTGGACTGACTTTTCAATAGCGGTAAATACATGAAACCTTGAATTAGAGACAAATGGGGCCGCTAAAGATCCCCAAAGGTATAATTTCTACAACGCCTACTCTATTCTCACTTATGTGCAGGGCGTTTCACGTAACTTGAACCAAGGGCTAAAAAAAAGTGGCGAATCGCAGCTGGGTGAAGCCAAAGAAATATTGTTTCCTGTCGTGTCACGCTCCTTGGGGCATTTGTTAAATTCCACTTAATCAGTTAATTAGCTATGATTAATTATGCAATTTTCTTTTAATATTCACTTAACGATCTTGTGCGTTTCGTTAAGTTGTGAGGGGCTTAAGAGAGACCACTCTAGTTTTTTGTAGCAACGTACCTCTGGCGTGGTCCATTTTTTCCGCCATTTTAAGAAAGCCCGCCAAATATGAAAAAAAAAAAAACACGTGACTACGTTCATGCGCTGTCATATTCCAGCGCTTCCAACCATATTTCGGACAAACGAAGCGTGCTCTCTGACCTTGCTCAAGTGAGCGGCCATCGCCTAGTTCGATGGGCTGCAAAGCGTAAAAAAAATAAAAAAACAGACCCTACTGTGATATAGGCGATGTGATTCGCGACTTCACTGCTTTTTCCCCATTTTTTGTTTTGTGTATGCGGTGGCTCAATAGAAGCGCCGTCTGAACGGGCTGTCGGTCTCCTGTCTATCACTCATCGCAGATCGTGGCGCGCGCTTTCCATGTTCACGAAGAATGGGATGACGCACTTTCTAGACTACTGAGTACGGCGTCGGCGGATTACTTCAAGACGGTGAGCGCGCACGCTCCGTTCATTCAGTACGGGCTTGGCAGCGCCACAGTACGATAGCGCAATAGCGCAATCACGTGGTTTTCTTTTCATATTTCGCAGGCTCTCTTTAAATGCGGCAAAAGATGAGCACGTGGAAGATATATTAATACAAAAAACTCGAATGGTGTGCTTTGTAACACACTAAAGTGAATATTAATGCTTTTTGCATAATTAATTTAATCTAGTTAACTAAGTAAGAGAAAGTTAAAGATACTCTGGGGAGCGCCACACGACGGGAAACAAAATGTGTTCGGGTTCATCCAGCTCCAGTGCTCCACATTTTTTTTAATCCTTGGTTCAAGTTACGTGAAACGCCCTGTATACCGGCTGTCCCAGCTAATTTGAACCAAGGGTTGAAAAATAAAATATTAGAGGCAGGCCAGGGAAATCAGTTGCACTCTGCTAAAGCTACCTTCCGCACCACAAGCTATATTAGTTTTGCAACTGATTAATGAGTTAATTAAGATAGTTTACGTTAATTATTAACCATTGACTTTAAACTATAAAATTGGAGAGCCGCTCCAGAAACCCCCATTCCATTATTTGAAATAAGGAAGGCCTCACGTGTATATTTCTTTCCAGCTTCAAAGAAAGCCCGCGGAATGCAAAAAATTCTCTGGACACTTGTCTGCTTACGTCGACGAATTCAAAAGTATGTGTTCTGAGGAAAGGCAAGGGCGCATTAGTTTCACACCGCGACAACTCTGTGGATACCTTAACCGCGCCTTAAAGCATGCAAGTGACGGTGCATATGTCATCGGTCCCAACCCCTGTCGCAAGCTAGCCTCCAGCTTGACTAAAACATGTAAGCTATATGCAAACAGAAATGCCATGACACCACCGTAACGCTGTACGACGACCGGCTGCTCAAAAGTTGGATGCGAATGGAGTCGGCAATGCTGCCACCACACTGAGGTCAGTTAGTTGGTTATGCCATCGCTGGAATTTGATCTGCACCTTCATAGATTAGGGAGTGGGGTGGGGCGGACTTGGTACGACGTCACATGACATCATTGTCCCGTGACTGCGTGATGTCACTTTGCACTGCTATCACCCGACTTCGTATGACATCACATTACATCCTTGTCACGTGACTTGGTGGGACGTCATATTCAGGTGCTGTCATAAGTAATTTTGCCAATTATTCTTGACGTTACCTAACTGGATAAGTTAGCATCAGTTAATGTGACGTCATCATCTTCGTCACGTGTCTAGTCGACTCGTGACGTCACTTGGTGCCGTTTCTTGTGGACATAACCTTGAGATTGAGCAATCTAATGCTTTCGCATTAAAGAAAAACACGTGACCAGCACATTCGCGCGCCACAATCGCGCTGCTCTCAGCCGTAGTTTCGGCGAACGAAACCAGCTGTGGCTGCGACTCGCGTGCCGTGTTGGAGCTGTAGGCCGATATGCTGGCAATAGTTTCTTCGCCCGCGCCAGCAGTAGGCGCGTGTGACGGTGACGACTGACCTACGCAGGAAAAGGAGCCATTGCCAACATGTCGGCCTACCTCTGCTGCAAGGGCCGGCGAGTAACAGCCGCAGCTGATTTCGTTCGCTCAGACCGCGGTTGGCAGCAGACGATCGTGGCACGCGAATGCGCTAGGTTCGTAGTATTTTTGTATTTCGTAGGTTTTCTCTGTAGCTGGGAAAGAAGGCACAGGTGAGGCTTTCCTTATTGCAAGTAATGGAAGGGAGGTTTCTGAAGGTACTCTGCAACTTTGCGAATCCCATTTGTATTCTAAAGTGAATAGTTAATCATTTGGGTAAATAATCTTCATTACCTAATTAATCAATTGCAAAACAAGAAATTGCCTGTGGTGCGCAAGGTGGCTGCCAGCAGTACTCAACTAGACTCCCTCGCCTGCCTCTAATATTTTCTGTTATTATTTTCATTTTGTATGTGTGTGTGCGTGTGCGTGCGTGCGTGCGTGCGTGCGGGCCTACGCGGGCGCGGGTGTGTCTGTGTGGGCGTGTTTGTCTGTGTGTGGGCGTGCGTGTGTGCGTTCGTGCGTGTGTCCTCGTTACGCATATCTGTACGGGTGGCTGCCGTGCCGCGCTCAAGTTGCCACATGCGCTATCAGCGAACGCCAGCTGCTGTCGCAGTTTCCGGGGCCTCTGGGATTGCGCAACGCCGGGCTCAATGCATGAAAAAAAAAAGAATAAATGCTCAAATCTCTTCGAAGTCCAGCTTTTTGTTGCCTCTCTTGAAGCTGCACAACTTTCTGCAACTACACTTTCTTCACGCTTATGCAGTTGTTCGTTAATGAATAGCAAAAAAAAACAATTTGCTGCCTAGTCTGTCCTGCGCCTGGCCTACCCCATTGCAGAAGTGCACGCGTACTGCGCTATGTTTTGTTCTGTATCTTACCTGTACTCACCCATGGGGCAGAAACGTGGAGGCTAACAAAGAGTGTTCAGCTTAAGTTAAGAACAACGCAGCGAACTACGGAGAGAAAAATGATAGGTGTAACGTTAAGAGATCGGAAGCGGGCGGAGTGGGTGAGGGAACAAACGCGAGTTAATGACGTCCTAGTTGAAATCACGAGGAAGAAATGGGCTTGGGCAGGGCATGTAATGCGAAGGCAAGATAACCGCTGGTCCTTAAGGGTAACTGAGTGGTTTCCAAGAGAAGGCAAGCGTAGCAGGGGGCGGCAGAAAGTTAGGTGGGCGGATGACATTAAGAAGTTTGCGGGGATACGGTCGCCGCAACTGACAAAGGACAGGGTTAACTGGAGAGACATGGGAGAGGCCTTCGCCCTGCAGTGGGAGTAGTCAGACTGATGGTTATGATGATGATGATGATGATGATGATGATGATGATGATAGAATGGAGCACGGGACGTTTGTGAAGTTGCAGTCATGTGGCGCTGTCGGAATGATGAGAGTGTGATGGTTGAATAAAATCCGGTGCCGGCGCGAACGGCCAGCGTGTACAGACATCGACAAAAACCTACGAGCGGAAACCCGTCTGCGTTTTCGTTGTACGCCCATGGACTCGTTCATACCTCTTTACCTGTTCTCCGAGCAGCTGGTGGCCGCCGCCGGCCTGCGCGCACTTCGTTTTGAAAGCTGCGTAAAGGTGGCCTCGACAAGGGATGATTTACATTGCGTTTCGAGAGGCTCCTTCAAGGCGTGCACAAATTTCTCCAACAGCATTTTTGCAAGAGGCAGAGTATGCGTTTCTGATCTCAGACTGCTACATTACGAAAACGACAATGTAACTCGGCGCTTATTTGCGCAAACGAATTCAATTCAGCTCGCGCTGTGTTAACATGGCTGCGCCTGTGGTTGAAGAATTGCACTGTTTGATTGAAATACTTCCTATTTGGAGCGCGTTCGTTGCTTTCTTCGATATTTCTAGCAGCCTTCGGTGAAGTTAACTGCATGGAAGAAATACCTCTTTACTGCGCTGATCGGGCTAAAGCTGAAAGAAAAACTAAGCGGATTTCAGACGCATTCCATCATGACGGTAATGCGTATGTTGTCTCAAGCTGACATGTACTTTTGAAAAGGCGCAGCTGCAGCCGCAATGTGCTGCTTGAGTTTTTCTGGATAATGCGCGCGGCATGAAAGCGCTGCAACACGCTTGTTTGTAAGAATGCTCGCCTATGGATGTCAATGCTGTTCCATTTTTATACTTCTAATTATGGGCGCAAAACTGTGGTGATCTGGTTCGCGTCTTTCGGGTAGGTTTTTTTTTTGCACGTCCTGCACCCGTTTGAGTGTTGGCGTACGTACCAGGTTCCATGCATCTTGAAGGCGTTTTTTTTATAGCGGGTATGAGAATAAATGTTGCAGTATTCTCCTCTTGAGATCCCTGTGTAAGGAGCATTTCCTGTGCATTTTATGGGAGTGCCATTCCCAACAGCCCGTAGTGAGTCAATGCTGACATGTGATACTATCCTTCGCGGTCTTATGTTGCAATTGAAAAGGAGTAAACACTGTGATCAGTCTAGGCAGTACGTATGCAGTGTAGAGGGAGAGTGCTCGAGAGAGTATGGTCTTTATTATGATGTTTTATGAAAACCCTTTAGAATTTGCTATGCGTATTTACTGAAACCATGAAGCCAGTGCGACAGCTGAGTGGTTATCGTGTTTGGCTGCTGACCCGAAAGACGTAGCTTCGATACCTGTCGCAGTGGTCGCATTTCGATGGAGGCGAAATGCTGGATGCCCGTGTTATTGTGTGATGTCTCTGCACGGTAAAGAACCCCGGGTGGTCGAAATTATCTACAGCCCTCCACTACAGCGTCCCTCATAGCCTGAGTCGCCTTGGAACGTTAAACCACATAAAAACAAACCAAAACGATTAAGACCTTTCTAGAATAGGATAGCCAAGATATGCCTTGCGTTTAAAAGCACGTGTGCAGAGATGGAGCAGTGCTTTTATTTTTCAATTCCCCTTATATTATTTTTCCTTTTGCGCTGTGCAAGTAAACATACCAGGATGATTGACAGCAGAGAACAGGCTGCAAGAATCCTTCTGTGGAAACTAGCCGGATCGTTAGTTTCAATTTTTAATGGTATGATGCGGTGAATTTCTTATGATACATGCATTGCATATGCATGTGCCATAAGGACGCGGCCACAAAAGCCTGATAAACTCCTACTGACCCATCCAGGTGCGGTAACGACATCCGAAGGCATAAATACCGAGGAAACCGGCTCTAGAAGGCTACGATCCTAATAATCTTCGGTTGTGATTAACCCTCTAAGGCGCCGCTCGCTACTTCTCTGCAAATAAAAGTCATGCCTAAGTACTTTGTGGAGGCCTCAATTCAAAACACCAATGAATATTTTTTATGGGCATGTACGAAGTTTCGTGTAAAGTGTTACAATAGTGAAAAATTTTTAAACTTTAAATCACCAGAATTTCGCACATGGAGTTCAGGAATCTGGGATCACGTATTATTTTTTTTCGGGGGGGGGGGGGGGGAGTACATGACGCTGGAAGCGCTAAAAAAACTGCGGGTTATGACACTGTATGTCGCAGAACGCCCCATGTGACAAGGAGCTTCTTTTTTGCACACCACTAATAAAAAATTACCTCTGGCTGCCTGTTTTTGCTCGCTTGCCTAACATAATTTTATGCCCCCTTTCACCCTTATACGCACTATGCAACTGAAGCATGCACCTTTAGAACCTACTTCTGTAGCCCTGTTCGCACACTACTTGAGGCTTGTTTGCTATCGTTTAGGTCAGTTTCTGTACAGATCGGGATCCATAGACACGCAACTATTCCTAAAAGCCCGTGTACTGTGCGATGCCATTGCACGTTAAAGAACCCCAGGTGGTGAGCAATTTCCGGAGCCCTTCATTACGGCGTCCCTCATAGCCCGAGTTGCTTTGTGACGTTAAACTCCCATAAACCATAAACCTATTCCTGAAAGCTTACGTCTGTGGGCTACTTAAAAACTGGGGTTAGTCATGTTGCTTGATGTGACTGGTGTATACCTGGCTTAGCCGAAGCATACGCGGTCATTGTAGACACGAAGCCTTTGACGAGTAATTATTCACTGGCATCCATTCAAGCGCAGCCATACGACTACAAACGAAAGCTATACAGCGTCTACAGAAACCGTGTAGTTGAATAAAAATTCGTTCTGGTCCGGGGTTCGAACCCGGGGCCACCGCTTCACCAGGGAAGTCGCTCTAGCAGGAGGAATCCCCCGGTCTTGCGGGTTATGACACTGTATGTCGCAGAACCTGCTAACGAGTTTGGGGTTTTCACAAATACTATTATTTACCGTTTCCGTGAGCGAACATATTAAAGCTCCCAACTTGCGATGTGAAGAGCTGTAAATTAGGCGCAGACAAAGAAAAATAACTTGTACAGGGTCGTCCACTCTTAGTTGGAATGCGCTAGCGCATGGCCGTGCTCTTTGGAGGGTCACTGCGTCCTAAACAGCTGCGCATCAAAGCGAAGTGGCAGATGACGCGAAGCACCATGTCCACGTAAACCTTCTCCTGCGCCACTTTGCTGCGATGAGCGACTGTGTCGCATGCGGTGGCCCTCTGAACAGTGCGGCCACGCGCTAGCGCGTTCTAACTAAAAGTGGACGACCCTGTACCTACTACTTGTAAGCGGTACGAAGCAGTCCAATCACAGGGATGATGATGAAGACAGAAAGAAGAAATAAATTCACGCGCTGCACACAGCGCTATCCGGAACTCCGTCAGCCGAGTGTTCTTTCGCGTAAAGAGCGCTTCGAATTCTGGCCCGGCGAACTTTTAGTATTTCCGCAAAGGCGTAAAAGCCAACTTTCATACGCCAACGCAGCCGCACTTCAAATCTTCGTTGCAGAAATAGGCATGACTGAAAGTAAAATGGGCGCTCCAAGTTGGGTTTTACCTCACTAAATGCAGTTGTTCCCTGAATCATTCTAAACGGGAGCGTTAAATGACTCTTTAAGGTTATTACCTACAAGTGGGCACGTGCAGCCTAGGTGGCGTGCGAGTTCCAGCGTATATAGATGAGCTGAAGGTTATGAGCATCGGCGGTTGGCCTGAGGCTAATATACGGACCCGGAGTGCTCGTGTCCCCGACAGTCTCACGGATGGCTTCCTGCCCAGCGCCGAAGCGCTGTGCAGCTCTCACGAGGTCAGCGCGGCTCCTCCACCGAAAGAGCCAGCTTGTCCGCCTGTCTTAACATGGCGGGGAACCCTTCATTATGTCTTGCTCACTCCACTGTTCGCTCATTCGAGGCCACCGGACGCACTCCACCGCTGGGAGCAGCGCGCGCTTGCACAAGGCCTAATGGGAGCCTTTGTCATCGGAAATAGCCTGCTTCCGCATTTCCTCGCGAAGCGGGAACAAAGCCACGTGGGCGCTTGCAGAAACAATGAAAGAGAGGGTTTGGTATACTCTGGGTGCGTGCGTGTGTGCATGCACATACGCGTGCGTGGACGCACACTACCTTAGCATGCGAACGCCAGAGACACGACCAGCTCCTGCAGACCAAGGTTGCAAGAGAAGAAACAAATAATAAGCAAGTTAAAGATACGTAGTTTTTCTTTTTTTTGCTATTGGCATTTATCCAGGTGTACGAACACGCTACGTTGGACGTATGTAAAAAAAAACGTCGCAGCTAGATGCCGCTTATTCCTTCATTTTAGAGGCTATAGAAAAGACTATCTCGCTGGTCAACGAATAACTTTCCTTGAACTCTCTCTCTCCACTTGAGGCTTGGCAATGCCGACAGGGTTTTGTAAACTGCTTAACTCTCGGGATTTTTGCGAATGGCTGAAAACTGGTCTCGGTAAACTGGTCTCGCATTGATATGCTGATATGAAGTTTTAATATCCGAGATCTCCTATTCATTCAGCTTCGGTTTGCCCTAAATTAATCCCCCCGTTATGACAACAACTTGAGGCCACTATTTTCATAACTTGTCGATAATTTTATGTCTGAAAGGATGGGAGAAAAAAGAATTTCTGGTTTTATGGCAACCTTTATTTCACAGTTCGAGAACTGAATGCCAGGGCATAATGCATTTCGCGCCTCTTCCACCTTTTTTTTAAAGACATCATCGCATTGGCTTGCGTCCACCGTGACATCGGCTACGTTCCGTACCTCCTGCGCGCATTTCTCTAGGAACGTAGTGTTAGAGGTGAGAAAGTGGATAATTGTTTGGCTGCAAAGTGTGTTTACCTCGCAAGAACGACACCTGGCGAAGCAGTTGCCTAGCGTTTAGTCACTTGTTACATTTTCTTCTATTTGCAGTTTTTCTTCTTGGGACGAAAAAAAAGCGCGCAATGCACCCACCCTAGTTATTAGTAATTACGGATGAAAATTTCTTCAACGCAGCGTTGATGTGCTTTGGCGTATTGTCAATAGATGGCGCTACTGTTTACCCGTGCTCCTGAGTGGCGCTACGGCACGGCCAACTAAAAGTGTCGTGTTCACACTATTTACAGCGTACGCAACGCAGTAAGCGATGCGTGCGCAACTTACTGCGTAATCCCAACTAAAAGTGTCTATAGCGTCTAAACGACACGAGTGCGAGGATTCTCCTTCGAGTGAGGTAGGAGGTGCAACTGACACCTTCGTCAGGAAAAGCGGGACCCTTTCAGTGGAGTTGGCACAGGCGTCGAACCAGCACTGCTCTGAAGGTGGAAATTTCCTTACCGAAAGAGGTTTCAATGTTGAAACAGGGGAAACTCCTTTAGAGAGCAGCAACCGTGGTAAGAACGATTTGAGGTGTCACTGTGGCATTAGTGACAAAGCCGCAGGAGAGGCTACCTTTGCAATGCTGGAGCTCGAAGAATGCGAGGCTGCCGAGCAAAAAAGTAGCAGTAAAAGTCAGGCTTGCAGAGAAGTACTCGGTTGTTGCTGAGCAGTGCAGTTTAAAGAAAGGCACTCGGAGCGGCAGACAAGCTGTAGAGGACAACCCCCAAAGGAATGAGCTGGGGAACTCGGGGGCAGCTTCAAGTCCGTCTGTCAGCTGCGTAGAGCTGGCACTCTGCTGCGAAGGCAAAGAGGCCAGTTTTGAATTGGAGGAAGGTTTCCGAGGTGCGACTGAAAAACTAGAGGGAGCTAGTAGTGATCAAGAGACGCGCACACAACTGACTAGGCGGAGAAAAAGGAAAAGAGCAAGGACCAAGAGAAAACTAATCAAACGTGAAGCCCTAAGTTCAGTTGCGTGGACAGCTGCTAATGTTAGCAACGAAAGGAATGCGGTAGAAGGAAAAGCAGAACATCCCGTGATGGGTCTCGTAAACTTGCAGATGCAGTTACCGGTCAGGCGGCACGAGCAGGTGTTCGATAGCTTCCCGCAGTAACGGAAAGGGAAGAACGTATCTTCCAGGTAGAACATGAGCGAGATTTTTCAAAGGGCATCGCCATGTAGGAACACCCAGACCGCGCCTTCATTACAAAAAATCGGTAAAAAAAAAAAGCCAAGTGGCCCGAGAGATCAGAAGGCACCAGACTGCGCGACACTAGGGCATGCCAACGCAGGAATCGAACAACAAAGGCCACGCATACCGGCGTGTTCGGCACGCGCACATTAAGAGGATGCGTCCTTCACTTTTGGCACTGCATTCTAGGAAGCGCGCAGAGCGAAAGGGTGGCCGAGCTTCGTGCTTTGGGCGAGAACAAAGAGTAGCTTCTCGCGCTGGTCGCTGTTCGCCGTCCAGAGTCAGTTATCGACATTGCATAGGCTACCAAGGCTTTCTGAGAGCGTCGAGGGGGCGCGGAGACGACAGTGGGAGTCAGGATTGTGTTTTTTTCTTTTTCAGTTACCTTTTGTCACGACTTGACAGTAGTACAATCAGTCAGAGCGCGACCCCGGCTTAAAGCTAATCCTTTCAACGCTGCGGATGTGAGGCAGTTTTCGCCCGCGCGTAGCCATTAGAAGTTGCTTTTTTTTATTGCTCTTTTTTGTGTGTGAAATCATGGAGGGAAAGGCTTCTTTGTTTTAAGCTAAAGATTTGTAGTTGAGCGAATGTTACTGTTTTTTTCTTATCTTCAACAAAAGTTATTGTGTCACTGAGTTGAAAATTACACGTGTCAATTTTCCATGCTACCAAGTGATAAGGCACCCACAGAACGCAGCCAAGATTCGTGCAGACAAGGCGTTGATTCTTTGATTGGAACCGTTCGCGGTAGACATGTTTTTCTCTCTGAATTTTCACACAGAAGTTCGCGTGTTACTGGTACGGCGCAAAGTTCGCCGTTGAGACTGACAATTGTCCCTTACGCGGCTATGACAAATGTCCCCCATAAATGGTCGCTTGCTCTCTAACAGTACAATTTCTCGGTGCATTACAAGAGGGGAAAACTGCACAGAAATGCTGATGGCTTCAGCAGATTGCTGTAAGCGGGAGAACGTAGTAGGATCACGTCCTGTGTTTTTTTTTCTTTTTAAACCTTGATTCGAGGAGTCCGTCTTTGGCGATTTCAACGGGAATGTTCTGCGTTTTGTCCCCTTTTTATCGACCGAGCGGCGAGAGAGCATGAGCACCACCCTCTGCCGTGGGTGGTACCACCAGTGTCCCCAACTGCCCACCTGATTGGGCATCGTTCTCCCTTTATTCCCCAGCCAGGGATCTGGGGAATACAAAGTGTATTTAACGGGCTGCTGGTTTGTTACTGAGACACTCCCATCTCGACTGTAAATATGTAAAATAAACCTACTCTACAGTTTCCTTCATAACCGAGCTTGACACCGTCCTGCGGAGCCGGGACCTGCGGGGCTCAACGAGTCAGACAAACCAAGGGCCTCTCCGTCTCCAACAATACTTTCAAATCCTTCAATCTTGTTGAATTCTCAAAATCCATTTAACCTTTCCTTCAAACCCCACCGTAGCACTAGTAGTCTAGGCGAGTGGGTCAAAGTACAATGAATTCCAAAGCGAAGACAAAGGGCAACACGTGGTAGCTTAACAGCTATGGCCGTGAATGCAACTTTCTCTGAGGCTGTCTCATTGCACGGGAATATTGCACGCTCATTAAAAAATGTGCCCAGTGTGTTTCACTCAACTGTGCCTTCGAGTGCGCGTTTAGACGGCGCTGGGGAAGGGGCACCGCATATCTATCGTGGCCACTTATTCGCGCTAAGGCAGGGAAAAAAAAACTTTAGGCGTTTATTTTTTCAATTTTTTGCAGTTTCCGATTACTTTCATTTCGAAGTTCTCGCTTGGAAGCTCCTTTCGCTTGATGGAGAACACTTCGTGCCGCTTGCAGAGTGAACGCCCGGCCGATCCGCCGGTGTAGGTACCCTGGATCCATAGGGCGGCAGGCCTCTTGGCCTTGGGGAACTTTGACACTTCTTTCTGGTCAGTTTTTGGTGCCACATCTGTCGTGTTAGCGCTGTTGATGGTAGAAGGGCTCTAGAGTTCAAATAATAATCAAGTAGTGTTCATCGCCACCATCTTGCCTTGCTGTGGCCTCGGTAAAATGCCCCATGGGCATGGGATTCTTCGAACAGCCTCAGGGTTTCAGTCCTCTGGCCTCTCACCACCCGTGACAAATTGAATTTAAGAGAGGCCGAGGGAGCAACGAGGGTTTGAAGGTCTTCAACAAGTTTCGAAAGCAGGTGCCGACGAAGATGACTAAAGCACTCGCCTTCTTTTTATTTAGGTTAACATATCAGGAGAGGTTGGTGCCTGACAGTGGCGCCGGCTACTACTTTTCGCAATACAAGAAAAATAGCCCTAGGACTGACAACATACCGGCGTTAGAGAGAACACTTTCGAAAATTTTCAAAAATAGACTTGTTCGGGCAGAGATATGGCTTTAGCAGCATAGCATTACCAGTGTTGGCGGACATCAGAAAACCGGTGAATCGTTTTAAGTAGTAAGATCGTTAACTAATTTTTAATAATTAACTTTTTAACTGTTAGAGTTAGGTGCCTAGTTGCAATTAGAGATTTGTAGTTGGTCCTTAGTAATAGCCATATAACTTTTTAGAGTTTCAAAAATGCGATTACCCTGGCGCTGCGGCTCGATAAAATTTGGCTTTTTCGACTAGTTACGTGCACTGGAGGAGTTGCTTTGCCTGCATGCATTCGAAAGTGGGTGTATTTTCGCTCGATGCAGTCATATTTTTCGAGCCACAGCGGCGAGGGTAATCGCGTTATCGAAATTCTAAAAACTGATATAACCAATATGCGACAGCGAGAGGCAGATATAAGCGCCTGACCGCGAATTCAAGATCCAGCAGACCGACGCCAGCGTGACGAAGCCGACGGCTTCCGATTGGCATGTATTCTTTCTTTTTTGTAAGCACAACAATTTAAGCGCATTAGCGTAGCACAAAATCATTTCATCCCAGTTACACTTCCTTGCGCGAGCATCTTCTGGGTGTAATCGCTATAGCATGCCATGTCATAATAATAGGCAGGTTGTCCTGTGTGCGCCATGGGTGGACACAACCTATGCTCCTATTTCCGGCGCTTTATCGGCTATATCGCTTCAATCATCGCACGTCTGACTATTCCTCTTAGCGTCCGCAACGACCTCTCCGGCTGGGGTCCTGCCTGTGGCGATGCGTTCTGCACGTTGCGCCGTCCGCTTTTCTACCAGCCAATATTACGTCACTTTTACCCCGATGGTCCAACTGAAATCCACACCGATGCCTGTGGCGTTGGTATCGGTGCTGTTCTTGGGCAACGTAAACCAGGTTTGTCAAGCATGTCGTTTCATACGGGAGTCGCGCCCTAACAAAGGCGGAGTTGAACTGCTCAGTTGCTGAAAAAGGGTGCTTGGCCATCGTTTGGCTGATCGCGAAATCTTGGCCACCCAGCCGCGGACGCGTTGGTTTCCGATTCCGAAGAGCTCGGTGCCACTCGGGGCATGCGGTTGGGCGAACCAAGCCTGGGGTTTGGGGAAATTGCCCTTAGGCCCGAAGGCTCGAAAAGTGACACAGTTTTAGTAGCCCACTCGGGAGGCCAGTAAGCCCCGAATCTCGAGAAAGCCTGGTGGTCAATACCGAGTAACGGATAGTAGACCTGACGAAATCGCAGAATGACACCGAGCCTTGGGAGAGCACACGCAAAAAGACCTTGTGGTAGCGTGAGGTGTGAGCTGCGGACACAAAATGAGACTACAAGCCTTTGGAGCTCTGAGGTAGGAGTTTTAGTGACTATGTCAGGGGGTGGACGCCGGCGGTGCGACTCCATTCGAAAACCGTGAAAGGGTTCCCACTGCGAGTAAGTACCTTGGAGTAAGAGCGAAGCATCGAACGGGCAGGTGAAAACTCTGTCATCTTAGTACCGTTGGAAGGTCGGGGTGGCGGAACCTGGCTAGGGGGAGGGGACTTCAGTCGGGCCCCTGTTAGGCTACCCTGTCATGAACGGTCGTTGACCCCGGCAAACGTTCTCTGTGGCACGGAGGCCACGAGGCACGCTTGGAGGCCGAGGGCCGCACTATCGGCTGAAATTTGAGTGCTCGCTCTCTACGGAGTCCTGGAAAGGAGCTCAAAGGAATCAGAAATACGGAAACATTTCCGCTGTCCTTAATCTTTCCTAATTCTCATAACCCCACCCATATTTCCCATATCCCATTCTGATATCCCACCCCCAACTTGCTACTTCCTAGGGGAGATCAAGGGAGTCTCCCCGGACCTGCTCTCCCGGCTGTGGGTCGCTTTAGTAGCTATCCCCACATTGATTTCTTTCCACCTTCGGGTGGCAAAACTCCAATTGCCCAAAGGCCATATATTTTATGTTACAGTTGGAATTATACCCTCTATATATCAATGGTGCGGGAGAGGCTTGTTGTTTTTTACTCATTTTTATGCCTCAATCTACATTATGTCCTGCCTGAACGCTCGAATGGTCGCCACGCTCGCTAGATGCTCGCCTTCAAGAGCATGATATTTGTGTGGTCTATCGTTCTGGCAGAAAGTATAACGACGCCGACGCTTTGTCTCGCTCACCTCTGCCCACAGAACGTACTTGCTCTTCCCCCATCGACTGTACCCATTTTTCATTGCAGCATATGGCCGCCGAGCAACCAAAGGATCCCTGGATCGCTTCGATTGCCAGCTTTCTTCTCTCGTTACGGCCGCGTGCAGTCCGCCGTCAGGCTGTCCACTTCGCAATTCGTGATGGGGTTTTGTACCGCCGAAATCACATTTTTGACGGCCGCAAATGGCCTCTTGTGATCCCCGGACGTTTACGCTCAGAAATATGCCCTGCTTTTCACCATGACCCAGAAGCCACACACGCCTATACCTTCAAGACGTATACACGGTTTCGCCTCCGCTATTGCTGGCGCGGTAGGTAAGTACAACTACGTTCGCAAGTTCGTCTGTTCCTGCCCCGACTGTCAACGCCACAGTGCGGGATGCTGCATACTTCCTCTTGAGCAACTTCATACTTTGACACGGAGCCCCACGTGAGCTCCTGAGCGACCGTGGGCGTGTGTTTCTGTCTGAGGAGGTTTCATCCCTACTGCAGCAGTGCAACGATATTCATCGCACCACTGCGGCCTACCACCCACAGATTAACGGCTTGACAGTACGCTTTAATCGGACCTTGGGTAGCATATCAATGTACGAGCCTGCGTACCATTCCACCTGGGACGTAGTGCTACCTACCCTTCGTCACAAAAGCCTACAACACTGCTACTCAGACCACTACTGGGTTCTCGCCATTTTTCCTTCTGTACGGGCGTGAACCTTCCTCACCGCTTGTCACCATATTTCCAAACCGGCCTGATTCACTGCACTCCGCAACCGTTTCTGAAGCCTCCAAACGCGCTGAAGAGTGCCGCCAGTTCACCCATTCGTTCACGTCCCACGACCAGGGGCGCCAGAAATTCATTTTTGAAACAGCGCAACAAAGACGGGACGTGGAAAATGAGGGGTAAAAACAAACAGGCGCTGTTTGTTTTTACCCCTTTTTCCACGTCCCGTCTTTGTTGCGCTGTTTCAAAAATGAATACGTACCAACTTGCACAAATTTCTGCTTTACTCAGCGCCAGAAATGCCACTTCGGCAACTCTCATGGCAATGACTGCTTTTTTTCCACAATCCTTTGTTTACAAGCAGTTTTGAGTTTCTTCGTATGTAAAAGCGCGTACGAGTGTGGCACATTGCCTCACATGGCTGCTGTGTGGAAACCAAAACGAAGCGACTCGGATGTGGAAACATGCGCGCTATCTGTTGTGTAAAACTTACCCTACAAAATCTATGAGTTTATAGCGTCTCTCCATAGATGGCGATACATGTTTGCATCGCTTTTTTTTTTTTACACGAGTATTATCGGGAGCGGCAAGGGGTGAGTTTCGCGCCGTGTGCCTTCTGCCTCACCTGGTCTCTTCTAAATTGCTTCACAAACACCACTGACCCTGCCTACCGCGTTCTTTAGCGCACTTCTCCCGTTACTGACTTTGCCGAGCCCGTAACGCCTTCGCTTGACCACCGACGGCGCTGGGGGAGGGGGGGGGGGGGGGGGGACTGTTCATGTGTCTCGTTTGAAGTCGCACTACGACCCAAGCATCTTGTCCCCACAATTCACCAGGATGGCTCTCTTCTTTTCCCCCGGGGCCGATATTAAAGAGAAAGCTGCAGCGCCGACAGAGGCGTGAGACGAGACCGCCAAATGTTCGAGCCCGGACCTGTAGTTACTTGATCTGCCCAACCTGCGCAACTGAGCTGCTCTTACCAATAAACCCCGTTTTACTACTGACGTTTTCGCTGTCGTTAAAAACTTTCCCCATTGTTTTTCTCTGGCAGTCTTACCTACTCGGTACAAGCGATGGACGAACTTTAAAGGGAAGATTTTGCTACGCATCGAAAGAATAGACCATTACCTTAAATATTTTCACAAAAGTAGCTCACAATATTTCATCGTTGCCTCACAATTAAAATTGATGCCCAAGAATTCTGGACTAAGTTTATGTGAAGTAGGAATATCAGTTTTTTCTTTCCTTGCAAAAGTTAAGTCTAGAAATTTGTGTTCATTTTTTACAGGTAATATGGGTTCCTGTGTGTGTAGGGTCGAGTCGGTATGCGACCCTCGTTCGGGCGAGAATAAAACAACCACTGTTTTCGGTGAGGAAAACTGAAATCTATTTCTGTCTGCCTATGTTGCTAGTTTATTGTAAACTGTACTTGTCTCTCGCGTGTTGATACGCTGTAGGACGCGCACGCTATCTGTAGATCGTCAACATATACTGAGCGTATAACGGATTTTGGGATTATTTTAGTTATGCGATTCATTTTTACGACAAAGAGTGTTGTGCTCAAAATACAACCATGAGGGTACTCTATGCTCCTGAACGAGGCTCTTTGAGAGAGTTGAGCCTAGGTGTACGTGAATTGGAAGCCTAGGCTGTTCTGAGACCTGCTTGGTCGCGAAGAATCCCGAACCTCCCGGTTTTGTCGTATGCCTTATCCGCGTCAAATCAGATAACAAGACCGTGCTTTCTACATATGAAAGCTATTCGAACAGTGTTTTCAAGTCGAACTCGATGGTCGGTTGTTGAGCAAGCTCTTTTATCAAGAAGTTCATGGGGTTCCAGGACAAAGGTTGATCTGGTATTCAAAACAGTTTCAAAAGATTTGGCTGGAGAGCTGATGAGGGTTATGGGAATTAACTGCTATGAGAGACTGGCGGCTTTCCCGGTTTCAGAAATGGTACAATAATGGCTTTTTCTAAGTGTTTGGCATTTTTCCTAGTACCCGAATTTTATTAAAAATTTTCAAACGTGCTTCAACAGAGAGTACAGGTAGATGGGTGAGCTCCTCGTATTGTGTTCATCAGGGCCGGGTGCAGCCTGTTTACCGGCAGATATAAATCTAAGTAGAATGTTCTGTTGGACTAGTTGGTACAGATGCATCTTTTGTAAAACAGCGCGAACAACGTCGGACAAGAACAAGAAGGACAGCGCTCGTCCCGTGTCCTTCTTGTTACTGTCCGACGTTGTTCGCGCTGTTTTACAAAAGATATAACTCTGTTTATTTGTTGGAGTGTAATTAAACTATTTTACTGTGCATTTGTGCTACCACTTGTTAGAAGTCTGCCTGCCCTATTTTTGCATTTTAAAATTATTCTGTTCAGTGTGATGAGCTGTAAACGCTTGAGAAATGTTCACCTAAGATGTCTGCTTGTTCCTACATACTTGTTTGTGTACCAGGGGCTAAGAGCAAAGGAATTATAGAAGGGGAGAAGCTGCCAATAAATTTACTGACTTGCCCCACCATTTTTTTTTGGAAGTGACTGAACTGTTTATGGATTACACATAGCTTTGCCGAGAAATCTTTTCAGCACTGCGGCATATGAGACGTGCCAGTACTGCTACTTTTTTAAATTTATAAGGTTCTCATGTGCTGGGTATCTGCGGGAAATTCGCAAGGATTTATTTTGTTTTTTATTTGCTTCCTTCCATTCTTGTGTGCACCAAACCTTGTTACTTTGTCGCACAACTCCTGAGGATTGTGCGATATATCTAAGTGTGCCGCAGTGATTATACAAGCCGTAAACTTTTCATTAAGTTCATCTACACTGAGGTTTTCTGAATATACTTTTTCGAGTCTGGCTTCTCATTGAAAGAATGACCAGTCAGCTAGGTGTAACTTCCGGAGTCCCGGTTGCTTGGGATGATTGATGATAAAGAAGATAAGCTGATTATGACAGGCTAGTGATCACTTCCATATGGGCTGTCCAGAACGTCCCATTTAAAACTAGTAAAAACATACGTTGAGCTAAAAGGTAAGTCTAAGCAGCTCATTTTTCCGGCAGAGCAGTATGTGTGTTTACCTGCATTCGGCAGGCATAGATTGTTGCACTTATCAAATTTTATAAATAATACAAAAAATTATATAATAGATGAGTCTGCATTAAATCCCCTGACTGCCAGGTATGGCTCTGGTAGCTGTTTGAAAAGCGCTTCTAAGTCGTGGAGTATAATCGTTAAATGCGGTTCGAGATGTATATAACATATTGTGATTGTTGTAAAATGAATAACAGTGACTGCAATAGCTTCACACTTAGTCTGAAGTTTGATTTCGTGAGTTATAACACCCCTATGAGCGACAATAGCAAGACCTGCAGAAAGCATACTTGCTCACACTTGTTCACAACGAAATAATTTAGTCTTATTTAAAATTTTTTTTGGGCTGCGGTCTGCAGTTGATCGCATGTTGACTGCTGCACCACTGCACCAGGAGTGGTATGAGGACTCCCAGGGGTCTACGAATGTAAAGTACATAATGACCAATTTCGAATATATCGGCGTTAACCCATTAGCTTTCGTGTCATACGCTTAAGGCGGAGCTTAAGTCGCCCCTCCATTTTAACGCGATAGCTTTAGGGAGCTCTTGTCGCAGGAAATCCGTCGTCGGCGTCGTTGACCATGAACGAAAAATCCTCGAAATATCCCCAAAGAAGCAACCTAGGTGGTGTGGTGTGGCACTTTTTATTAACAGCCTTTATGTTAGACGTTTAATTAAATAGGTCCTGGGCCAAGGTGACGAGGGCGCGTTGCAGGTTCAGGTCCCAGGAGGCAAGCCAGATGGGCCACGGTGGGGGTGGCGGGAAAGGATAGGCGGGGGACTGGAAGGCTACGGTGTAGGTGGCACAGCTAGGTCATGCGACCTTCTGGCGTCATCACAACCTGTCCACCGGATTGTGAACAAACTACCCACCGTGGCAGGTGGCAGTTGAATTATTTATTGGTCGCGAGAGGTTGCTGCGTAGATCGCACAAGCCCCCCACCGGTGGCAGCACCTGCCATCGCGGGGCTGTGGCACACCGCTTCACCGCTCCACCACTGCACCAGGAGTGGTATGAGGACTCCCAGCTGGATCTATGAATGTTAAGCCGAGAATAGCCAATTCTGCGTGTATGGACATTAACCCGTTAGCCATCGCGTCATACTCTTAAGGCGGAGTTTGCGTGTCACCTCCAATTTTGTTTCCTTTTCTTGCTCAAAAGAGCTGTGCCGCCACTACGGCGACGGCGAGCGGGGAGTCGTGTCCATCGCCTCACTAGAAGCGCTGCAGTCCCGCGGAGAAGCCGCGGCTGGACGGTTTGCAGGCTTCGCCTGAGGAGCGGAAGCCTTGCGGGCTGCTGACTCTAGGGCTGGTGGGCCCTGTTTCAGAGATTGCAGGCATCTTTCGCTGCGTATGCCGGGGTAGTGGATGGCCCTGCCTGAGACTTGGCCTAGGCAGTGGCTAGATCCTAGCATGATGCCACACATCGGCAAAAGTTTTCTTAGCAGTGAATGAGAATGTACTCATGCCTTCATGCCTCTTTGAATTAGATATTTTCTTTAGTATTTATATTTATAATTACCCTACTTCTATTGTTTCAGGCAGAGTGCTGGAGTTCAATGTGAGTACCATGTGCTTGGTCGAGATTTCTTTGTTATATTTCTGGATTTGAATGTGATGGACATTTATGAAATTTTGGCCGATCAGCCCCACCAGAATTTCCTTTTCTGCATTATGGAGGAAATAATTCTAGAGATTACTCCTATGGATGTGTACAGTGTTCTGTGAGCACAGATGGAGACAGGTATGCCCCCAAAAAATCAATGTTTGGTAGTTTTGCATGTTGCGCATCATCTTTGAGTTGAAGCAATACGTCGCCACTTGTCCGCTTCAACACCTAGTTGAGGGGCCCAAGACATCTGTCAGACCCTTAGAACCTACAAAAGAGAGATATCTTTCTGGCTAGTTGCTCCGTTACTTTACTGTGTGCTACATAGAACTTGGAAAAGGTTTCTTGTTTTCTTTGGAAATATTTGGCTGCTTCTTCGGTCCTGCCTTTTTTGTGAGACGACGATCATTTTTTGGAGTGGGGCGAGCCATAGAACACTTTTTTATTCGACCACGGTGGCAGTCGCCCATCACTGAGCCTAACACAGGAATGGGGTAGGTAAAAAACAAGCTCCTGCCCACGCCAGCTGTACACCCTGACTGTAACGAAATACGGCGTAACTCCGGGTAGTTAGACCAAACAAGTTTAATCCTAGCAGCTAGGAAAGCTGGAAAACCCGAGACGAGGAGACAGGAGAGGTGTGAGGAAGAGAATAGGAAAACTAAAGACGGAATGGAGGACAGTAAAAGGCGATTGACGATTTCCCCCGGGCGGGTCAGCCCGGAGAGGCCGACTACGGGAAGCGGGGGCCAAATTGGTGTGTTACCTCCGCCGAAGGGCCCTAAAGGTCGAAGTGCTCATCGTCAGCTCAACAACCGGAATCCCCTTTTTTCCGAACACAGCTAAACACCACCCACGGCTAGGCGGGGTTTGGCCGAGCTCAAATTTTCATTTCTTTATTTGCCCAGAAAACGTCCTGGAAAGGTCTCACGGCTAAAAACAATTGGAACAGCTTGACGAGGCCTAGGAACCCTATCACTTGGCAGATGGCGTTACAGCTCACTCTAGTTACAGCAGCAAAGCAGAAAAAATAACATGGCAATTAACAGCAACAATCAAGATACGATTACAAACAGAGGTAAGAATAAAATGGGGTAAAGTATCTAAGACACAGTTCACTTTAAATATACAAAAAGTAGTCACGCAAACAACATATAACTCTATAAAAATGCTCTCAGGCTGTTATATATTCAGGAAAAATGAATGAACATCATTCAGTCTTGGCTTTTGTGCCATTTTGTATTTATTTAGGATATATGGCAAATTATACAGCAGTGTCTGAAATTTATAATTTTTGCGGAAGCTTCGAATGAACAAAGCTTCGGCGCTTCGAGTAGGTGCGCGCACCTGATTTGATAATAAACGTGCAGTATCTCTTAAAATTTTTTTGAAGTCGTCAGAGGAAAATTAAAATGAGCCTAAAATTCTAAATGATACCAGTATTGAAGTTGAATAATGTTGTATATTCTGAATGTAGTTTCCGTTGAAGAGAAATTATCTATTTTTGCCACCTGTCTAATAACTCTTTTCTGTGGACACAATAATTTGGTGATATTTGCTTGCGTCGTAGTCGCCCATACTAGGCTGCAGTAGTCGTGAGACAGAAAGAGCGCATTGTGCATTTGTAATTTAACTTTTGTAGGTGTTAAGTCGCGACATCGAGTCAGTGTCCCTGTTGCAGCTGAAAATTTGCTGCAAATACTTGACTCTAAAAAGTAAGGCTTTTTTGTTGAATTAACCTCCAGCTAATTTTCAATGGACCAACTATTCAGTAGGTCTAGATAATTACTGCATTTTGAGATTAAGTCGTTAGCCTTCGAACCCTAGAGAAGGATAGTGGTATCATCTGCGTATATTTTAAAAGTGGTATTGTTATCAACATTTACAATATCCTTTACATAGTTGTTACAGGTAGTGGACCTAATACACCTCCTTGAGGAACGCCACTTGACATAGTTATGAAAGAGGAGTGTTCATTACCTAGTTAAACCGATTGTTTCCTGTTGTGCAAATATGATTTCAGCTAGGAGAGGGGCGTACCCCGGATACCGTAAGCGGACAATTTGCAAGCTGAAATTCCTTGATTAAGGCAGTCAGATTCCTCACCGAACTCAATAAAGAGACCTAGAGTGAAAATATTGCTTTCAAAATTACGCAGTATTAGTTCTTTGAGCGTCAATAACGCTGTTTACGTAGACCTTCCCTTCCTAAAACCAAACTGGCATGGTATTTCGTGCGTCAAGAAAACGTGAAAACCTAGTAAATATGATTTTTTCTAAACATTTAGAAAGAAGAGGTACAATTGATATTGGTCTATAACTTGAAACTTCATTTCTTCTACCGCCTTTGAAATGTACAGTGAGTCTGCTTTTCTTCATTTCATCTGGAAATACACCGGATTCCAGAATTAAATTAAAAACATGAGTTGGAGCTGGAGCAGTGGATTCCAAGACACATTTGACAGCTTTAATTTGAATAGTATTAATATCTAAGGCTTTACTGTTTTTCAAGTTCACGAAAGTTGCGTAGACTTCGTCCTCATTTCTTGGCTCAAGAAAACAGCTATTGATGGAGTGGTCTAATTATGATGCAGTGCCTGCGTCCGCCACTGAAGAATGTCGCCCATGCGGGCTAACGTTAACGAGATGGTTATTAAAATGACCGGCAAGCTCTTTCCCAAAGAGCTCAAGGTTTTGGAAATTCATTTTCACTGGTGAGAAACTGTTTCTTCCACGACCCAAGACGCAATTCACCACTCTCCACACGGCATCTGGGCATTTATTCACTGCGTCAGCGAACAGTGACTTGTAGTATGCGGTCTTAGCTTGCTTAAGCTCACGATTTAATTCGTTCCTAATTTTTAATGCAATGAGATCATCAGTCAGGCGAGTGTTTAGAAGGAAATGGTAAAGCCTGTTTTTTTATTTTGCTTATTTTATTAATAACAGACGGAGTCACTCAAGGCTTTTTGATATTCCTAGATTGTTTTATGCTCCTGAATGAAAAGTGTTTCTTATATATGTACTCAAATGTCGTCAAAAATTTCATATGGGCGATGCTCGCATCGGTGATTCCAAAAAGAACGAACCAATCGTATGCACAGATGTTACGCTTGAATGATTCTACGGTTCATGTTAAACCTTTGTTATTGTTTTTTTTTTTCTTTTCAATAAGACATGAAAACCGGGCAGTAATCGCTCACGTCAGAAACCAGAGTACCAGCATGTTGAACGGTCGTTCCAATGTTTGTTGTGAAGTCGAGGCAAGAGGAAGCAGATACCGTTACAAGCGTCGGTGTCGTAATGACGTTCACAAACCCTGCGCATGCAACGGTATGTGCAAGTTCTATTGGGAATTTGCTAGTTTCCAAGAGATTCACATTGAAAGCCTCCCCCATAAATCAAGCAAAAATTGTTGCAGCTGACATAGTTCAGTAATTTGTCAAATGAGCTCAAAAAACATGGCGCATTGCCATTAGGAGGCCTGTAAACGACCGACAATACCTCCTAATCCCGTTTCAATGTTAACAGTTTATAATCGCTGTTTTTAATGCTAAATTCAGGAGCATATCACATTTTTGGCTTATTTCAACGTAAACAGCCACACCACCACCGCGTTTATTAGATCGGTTTAAAAAGTAGTTATCGTACCCAGGAAGGTGTAGCCGATTGCTGTATTATGATACCAAGTTTCTGTTAGCATAACAGCATTCATTTTAAAAGAAAACTGGTTTAAAAAGTAGCTTAGGACATCATCCTTGTTAACTGCATGGCCTGCATTACTGTGCAAAACTGGCGTTTTTTATTGTTCCCTCAGTTTCATACTGTGCAGGAGAGCAATTCACGGTAATCCTTCGCCATTATTTGGAGGTCTGTGAGACAGTGGAGGTGATCTTGGTAAGGTCCCTTTCACTGCAAACGAATACAACTTTAAGTTAGTTTAGTTATCAGACTGTCTATTCCAGATTTTGCGATTGCTTGTCCAGACTCATTTTCATTTATGTTCGTGTTTCGTTTTCACTGTCATTCCGAGAAGTTTCTTCAATGCTGGACAAAGGTGTTCATTGATGCAGATTAGAGTCTTATCTTAAACGCCTACATCCTTGTTTGCCTCATATTCCTGGCTTTCCTCAACGTGGTATCACGTTCAGCTCTTGCTTTAAACTGGACAACTAAGTTGGTCCCGTCAGAGTTTCGAGTAGGCACACGGTGACAGGTCTCGATGTCGCTTTCTGCAATCGGTTCTTTGACAGCCTCTCCGAGCAAAGACACTAAGTCAGCAACACTTTCGCCTTCTTGTCTGACGACACCTCGAATTTCTAAATTTGCATTTCGCGAGTACTGCTCTGCAAGAACTAGCCGCTTTTCCACGTCTACATTTTCGGCTCCTAGCTACACGCACTTAGCCTGGAGCAGGGTTCTGTACAGATTATTTACAAATACCTCATCTAGAGGCTGCACTCCAGAATCTTGACAGAAGACGACAGAACTAAAATGGCGGCAACGATAGACACCGAATCAACAGCGAAAACCAGTCCGGTAGAAAGTCGCGTTCATCGTGAATGTCCCTGAGCTGAGCATCATTCGCCGGAAATGACTTCTGGGTGAAACAAAAGGTTCAGCGTTGCGGTCTAACATGCGCGTTTCCCACAGGCTATGATGTTTAATGAGAAAAACATGTCGTAGGGTTCGTAAGCATGTTGAGTGGCCACAAGGTAACGTACGCTTTGGGAATTTAAAACAAAGTCTTTCTTTAGCGTCCTCTGCAACACATCCCGAAAGAAAATCGCATCCTTGCAGTTAATAAAACAGTGTTCAATAGTTTCAGGTACATTGCACAGATTGCAGTTAAAAGAAGGTACAAAAATGTTTTTTCCTATGGAGCCACGTGTTAATAGGTAGAGCTTCGGTGCGCAATTTACAGAAAAACGTTTTGGTGCAAGGAAGAATCGGCAGCTTGCACACTCGCGTTAACACAGCATGACCCTTGAGGCCAAAGTACACAGAACGATACTGTGGCGGCGGAAAGGGCATCGCTATCAAATCCCTGGACAAACTCTTACGCGAAAAAGAAAATAAGTACTCGTTTGAAGGTCGAACTGCCGAACACCTCAGAGATGCGTAAATTTCATGCATGAAGCCTAATAAAGAGGGGCGCTCAGTAAATTTGAAGAAACCACTAGGTTTGGAAACAGGGTCATGAGACTAAGCTGCTAGAATGTTCTAATAATCAGAGTGGAACAGCCGCGAAAAATGAAAAAGCGGGCAACTAACTGTCTCCCATACAGGTGAACTAAGCCCAATCCTCCCGCGAAAACAGGCCTGAAAAGATTATCCATCATATCGCATCGGCTCGAAAGTGGATGCCGAAATGAAAGTCGCAAATATATTCGATGAAAACGCTGGATTTAATGTCTAGCGCAGTGCAGGGTCTGGAGTACATAATGAATTTTCATTGCCATAAAGGTGTTGCAGGCCTGAGCACGACCGCAAATCGAAAGGCGATGTGGGACAAAGCTCTGAGCGTAACGCTTAACGGCCGGAACTCGCTCCTTCCAGTGATGTGCCCTTGACTTAAATGCATGCAGTGGAATCCCCAGATATTTGGGGGTGGCGCTCACGACCATTCTATTCCGGCATAACGGAGTGGCGTTGAGCCCCAAGAACCAAACCACAGGCCCGAACTTTTAGAGCGATTCATCTGAGTACCAGAGATGGTGCCGAATTGATATATTGTACACACAGTTGTGTCAATGCTGCGCTTGTCAATGCAGGAAAAAGCAAGGTCCTCAGCATATGCAAGCACTTTGACTTCATTGCCCAAAACTGAGAAGCCATGGATATTGCTGATGCACAAAACACTCAAACAAAGCGGCTCCAGGTAGAGTGAAAAAAGGAGCGGGGACATCGTACAGCCTTGCCTTACAGAAGAGCGGATTCGCACGGGGTCGGACAAATGACCGTGAACAATTAAGCGAGTCGAACAATTCCTGTAGCAAAGTTGCTCCTCTTTAAGTACAGTAGCCCAAAAAAGTTGCTCTCTCTAAAAGACGAAACAGTAAAGAATGGCGAACTCGGTCAAACACCTTCGAAAGATCGATCTGAAGCAAAGCAAGCTGATCATGAGAGCAGGAGCAGGTTTCTAGAATAGTACGCGCAATGTGTGCGTTACTTTGAATTGAACGGCCTCTCAAACCGCATGTCTGGTGAGGGACAATGAGAACCGACATTGCGAATTGCAGGTGATTTGATAAAACTTTAGTAAAAGTTTTGTAATCCACATTCGCCAGCATGACGAGTCAATAGCCTTCCACTGAGCGCAGTTTTTCTTCCTCAGTACGTTTCAGAATTAAGACTGTATGGCTTCTTGTGAAAGGCTCTGGAAGGGCCTCTACATCAAAACCCATCGTCAAAACATGCAGCAGGATATATGAAATAGAAGGGATTTAAATGCTTTGTAAATTTAACTCGAAATCTCGCCAGGGTCCGACGTTTTCGAGAGAGGTAACTGATCAATTGCTTTTTCCGCCTCCTGATGCGTGAAAGAGCCGCTAATAACGGAACAATCTTCTGCTGATAAAGGCGTCACTAGAGATGTGAAACGCGCGATAATGTTCGAGTTTTGTATATCAGGAGTTCCACTAAACAAGGCCATGTAGTAATCCACAAATACAGACATATTACGTTGCAAGTGCCTGTCACTTAGGTTCCATTGGCTATCACTCCCGGAATCTGCTTTGCAATCGCATGACGGCGCTCATCAAGCAAGGCTTGTCGTGTCGGGCGTTCAAAATTCAAAGCACGCTTGGTACGAGATCGAACTCTGTAGCTAAGAAGGCTCATTGGTTCTGTCTGAATAAAAGTGGACCCAGTGAATGCTTTGTGGTCATGAAATGTCTTTGTGTACTGATGCGTACATGAGTAATACTATGGCAACGCTGCTTAAACGTCCTCCAATTTTTAATGACCTTCTAACTAGAATCAACTCTCCCCTTAAGCTATTTCTGACGATTGCGTTCTTTTTCGTCCAATAAATGACGCTAATGATAGTTCCCTCCTTCAGTCTGATCTTGATAACGTCTTTAATTGTTGTCAGCGATGGAGTATGGTTCTTAATCTATCAAAGTGTAAAATTATGTCTATTTCGTGCCAATCCCAGTCGAACAATACGACAGAGCCGGTCCCAAAATACAACACTAATTTCTGTCGTCATGTCGTTACGACAGGAGACTGCTCAATACTACATAAATTCATTTTGTTTCAAGAATTTCTGTTGTCAGGTCCGTAAAAAATACAGGAAAATGTGTTGTGACAACATAGTTTTTTTTCTGTGTTTTTCGATAGGTGTGTAACCCATCTAAAACATTCAATTACAAGATCAGTGGAGCTGCATTGGAGAGCATCTTGTCTTATAAATATCGTGGTGTTCACATCGCTAACAACTTATCCTGGCGCATGCACATCGAATATGTCGCTGACAATGCAAACAGTGTCCTTGGCTACATACGCAGGAATTTCTCTCAAATCCATCCATCTGAAGTTACTTTTATATCAAACACTAATACGGCCAAAGTTATAATACGCATCATCCATATGGGACCCCGCACAACTCCCTTTAATTGACGCTTTAGAATCGGTTCAGAATTGGTCAGCTCGCTTGATCCTTTCGAATTATTCACGCATGGCTAGTGTTTCTTTAATGAAATCGAAACATGGTCTCACTAACCGTAGAAGAAGTTCTTAGAAGCATTTCACGCCTCAGTCTTTTCCACAGCATTTTCTTTCATAACCAGACACTAACACAGCAATTTTTTTCATTAGTCCCGTCATACGTATCATCACGTATTGATCATCCACATAAAGTTGCAATCCCTATTTGTAAAACTAACCTGCTTTTCAATGCTTTCTTAGCCACCTTCCACCCCATATCGCCTTCAATGAAGACGCGTCATCCTTCATGACACCCATAATTAAGTATATCATCGAACAAGCGTCTGCATGATGGTTTTTTTTATTTTTTGTTGTACTTTTTCTCTATGTATAAGTTTCCTTCTTTTTTTTACACCCAGCCCCCCTCCATAACACCCTGCGGGCCCTGAGGGTATTGTAATACATAAAGAGATAATCTGCCGTGTTGGATTCTTTGCAAACATTTTGATGTCCTGTGGTGTCCTGTCTCAGCGATTCGATCTCCCCTAAAACTGCGGACAGACTTGAGGCCCATTCCGGGCAGGCTATAGAGTTGTCTCAAGACTCGGCATGTCTTGGGCCTATTACGGCACCGGACCTCTCAGATGAGCGGCCACGTGGGACTGCTACTATTAGCTGTTTCCGGTGTCTCCTGCTAGCCGTTGAGCCTGCTTTGCCTTGCCTTGTACTTGCCTGTTTCTCTCTGATACCATCCCAGGCGCCCCTTCTCCCTCCCGTAGACATCGTTCACTGTGTTGCATACGTACTGCCCTACCACAGCTCGGTGCTACCGGCGAACGGGCGAAGGACTTCTACCCGCCAATGCGCTGCACTCCACCAGATAGCCGGCGAGAGGAAGATTGTTGCATCCTAAACAAAGAACACCAGGGCAGTAAGACATCACGTCAGCTTTTCTCTGCTGTTTCGCGCGGCTTGTTTCAGTGTGCAGAACCAACGAACGCAAATGTCTGCGCGTGGAAAGCACTTTGGAGGCAGCCCTCCGATGACACAACTGATAGTAGGGTGCTTATACAAAATGCGTTTCTACAGAACCCATGTGATACTAATAACTGTCCCATGATTCTGCTAGCGAACCTTGCCGCTTTTCATGTCGGGGTCTTCGTGGTGGCATTTTTTCCTAGTCGAATTAAACCCAGCCGAGCAGAACGGTCAAGCATGGCTGGCGAAGAGAGTTCCCCCTTCGCCGTTTTGGCCCTCCCGCACCCGGAGGCATTTTCATTCTTACCTCTATCCTCCCGAGACCCAGGAATAAAAGAATCTGTCCAATATTTTGGACAACAAAATCGCAGCCGTTGCAGCCGTGGTACAATGTTAACGGTCGTGAAAAGTTTATTTTTTCAGCTATTTTTGAAGCCTGAGTTGCCATCTAGAAAGTATAGTCAATGAGAACTCGTTTCCCTTCTGTCCAGAAAATCTCAACAGGTGGGAGCCGGAGCGAGCCCGTTTTACGGTGGTGGTGAAATAGGCAAGCGGATTCATGTGCATTTCAACAGGCGGTGAAGAACTTCTAGATAATTATTGACACCCGAAACCATGCAACCTTGTCACACAAGCCCACTTTCGAGCGAAGAGGGGCTGTAACTTTTCTTTCTACTTAGGAAATATCATGTTGGGTATTTTCCAACCAAGCCAGAAGTTCGAAAAGCTTAGAAACTCAGTACTCTGTTCATGCACATGTCCAGCATTCTTGAAATTATATATATATATATATATATATATATATATATATATATATATATATATATATATATATATATATATATATATATATATATATATATATATATTCGAAATTGAGAAACACTTCTTTTAAGTAAACATTTATTGGAAGTCGACGTTTAGGGCACAGCCTGTCCTTTTTCAAGAATGAAGTTACATGATCACCGGGCAAACTTGGTACTCACCTACACAAGTAATCCCCCCAACGTAAACAAAATCCTTAAAAAACATTTCAACATTCTCGAACAAAGCGAGCGCCTCGCCAAAATTTTCACTACTCCCCCTCACGTAGTATACAGACGACCGAAAAACATTCAAAACATTCTCGTACACTCAAAAACACATAACCACCTTGGGTTGGGTTGCCGACCCTGCGTCAAAAGTAGATGCCACGTCTGCAAACATATGCAAACAACCAGCTGTGCGATAAGCACAGCCTCAGGCTTTAAATGGAAAATCAATGGCGACTTTAATTGTGACTCCTCCAACGTTATCTACCTCCTAGAATGTGGTGTGTGCAGTATGCAGTACATTGGGCAGACGGTTAACCCTCTTCGAATTCGCTTTAATAACCACCGCGCTCATGCCCTATCTCTACCTAACCTCCCCTTGTCAAAACACATTAATGACAAAAAACACCCATTTGAAGCACTTAAATTACCAGCCTTACAGGGTGGGTTCAACAACACCCGGGAACGGGAGCAACGCGAGTCGTACTTTATTTATAAGTTTGGAACAATTGCCCAAGGCATTAATGAGAACCTGGGCGCTTTGTCTTCAATACGCCCCCTGCAAATCCAGTACTGACCTTGGAGTGCCGGCTTGACAAGCCTCGCAAGCTTTCTCCCATACGCTTACACCGATGTCCTCACCGCACACCGCGCTCTTACCTTCCCCCGTCCGACCATCTTGACGAGAGCGGCGCCGTCAAAGAACCCTAAGCACTCCCGCCATTCATAGTGGCCCCACGCGACGATTCTTCCCCAAAGTCGCCTCCGTTTCCGGCCTTTTCTTTTCTTTTTTTTTGTTGCTTCTGTGGGTGTGTGCAGGTGAGCTCATCTACACTCCACGTGTGCATGGTTAAATTCCACTCTGCCCGCCTTGACTCATCCTTCCAAAGAAGTTGCACATGGCGGAAGTTCCCCCTCTTTTGCTCCATTGTATTTTGTTTACTCGTTTAAGTGGACAACATTTGAGTGCATCTCAAATCTATGCTGTGCTTCGGCCACTGTTTGTCTCCATACACTTTGCTAGCTGTCCGCTGTGTTAGGACTCAGTCTCCATCCATTCTCCCCTCCCGCTCTTTTTTTTTTCTCCCCTTTTCTCCTTTTTTTCGTTTTTCCCCGCGACCGCATACGTGGGTGGCGGGCGACGACATTTACCCTCCCCCCCTTTCCCGTTTGTGTATTTTTTGTCATTTTTTTCTTTTTTCTCTCCCCTGAGCAGTTCTTCCTTCTGCATCGTCGGCTTGTTTTGGCTCATGTGTCGAACACCTGTACAGATGAAGACCCTTTAAAGGGGCTGCGAAACACTGCTTGGGGGATACCGGCTATACTTCAGGTGGGTTCTTTATGTCACACAGATGCTGACTTAAAAAGAATTACAGGAATCGATGCACAGGAACGGGAGTTATTCAGTGAAGAAATTTGAAAATACAAGCAAACAAAACGCTGCCCTCAACTCGATTTTGGCGGGCTTCCCACTCCTATTTCGCTCTCCCAATGACGGCACCTGGCGCAATCAATCAAAACAGCCAGCCAGAGCACGTCGCGGAAGTTTGTACTCCATGGTTGCCTGCTCTCTGTAACTCGTTCTTGCTGAGACTGGCAGCGTCGTTTCCATGCCAGAGCGCCCCTGGTGGTGTATTTTTATTTTACTTGCTTTGCAGGGCTTTTATCTGAGACAAACAAGTTGTTTTTGTTGATCTAATATAAAACGCAGACAGGTGACAAAATGTGTCTCTATTTATTCGCACAATTTGCAGTATATTTACTGTTTGTCTGATCATCAAGCTCGCGCCAGGTGAGGTCATATCCGCTGCTAAAGACCCGCCACTGTGCGGCGACACCATCAGAGTCATGAAGTTGTTTTTGGGAGGACATTAAAATATTAAAAAACGGAATATACGCGGTATTACCGACGCTAATAGCACCATTATAACTCACTGTATGCAATCAACAGGCAGAACAGTTAACTAAGATTGTGTTTCTGAGCCCCTTTAAGAAGAGAAGCAAGAACCATGTAACTTCACTCTTGAAAAGGGACAGGCTCTGTCCGAAACATCGACTCCCAATAAATGTTTACTTAAAAGAAGCGTTTCTCAATTTCGGATCTTATTTCTAGCAACCAAGTACGTTTATCTTATTGTGCTATATATATATATATATATATATATATATATATATATATATATATATATATATACGAGGTATGGTTCATACTTCCGATGCGTAACAAAATTGCTCGTTCTCTATTGGTTTGATGTGGCAGTCTTAACTGCTCGATGCGAGCGATGAAAATACTTTAAAAGATTGGTTTATTGGTTTATTGGGGTTTAACGTCCCAAAGCGACTGAGGCTATGAGAGACGCCGTAGTGAAGGGCTCCGGAAATTTCGACCACCTGGGGTTCTTTAACGTGCACTGACATCGCACAGCACACGGGCCTCTAGAATTTCGCCCGTGTGCTGTGCGATGCCAGTGCACGTTAAAGAACCCCAGGTGGTCGAAATTTCCGGAGCCCTTCACTACGGGTCCCTCATAGGCTTTGTTGCTTTGGAGCGTTAAACCCCAATAAACCAATCTTTTAAAGTATTTTCATCGCTCGCATCGAGCAGTTAAGACTGCCATATCAAACCAATAGAGAACGCTTCTGACGATAGTATAAATGATAATAGCAAAAACAAAATGCAAGCTTGCCGATGGGAGATCTGCGGATATATTTATTGCCACAGTGAAATCTTACAATGTATGACAAAAATTGTGTTCATAAAATTTTGCCGTTGAAAAACCCTTCTCTTCAGAATTGCTGGGTATGATTTCTTACAAACAACTGCCTGTAATCCTCGTACAATGCAATTTTTCCTATGCGCGTGCTGTACTCATTTTTGTTTTATTCACTCCACCCCTATGTAATGCCCGAAAGGGCCCTTAGGGCACATAAAAAAATAAATAAAAAGATGTTTCATTCACATATGAAACCTTAATTTTCGTATGTTAGGAGTTTGAGAAAAAAATGGCTGAGGCTTAGCTAAGGTTAAGCCTAGTCAGATGCGAAGCATATTGATGGCTAGGCTTGGTAATACATGGCTTTCCTTGGTTGAATACTTGGTCATTTTAATACAACCACTAGAAGTGTAGCAAGGATTGCCGTGGCAGCTATATACGGGATCATCGGTGAATTCAATGCAGAGTGTACAACCGCTGCCCCAGCACCGGCTACAACAGCATTCTTGGCACCCATGGGAAGTACATTGGAAAGCTGAGGCAAGCTCAGCTTTATACCGCTGCTGTAGCGTCACGTGGTCAGCTGCAGCGCCTATGATGTGGAGCCTCCACCGCCGCGGCCGACCGCGCGAGCCGGCAGCCCATCTCTCCTCTGCTGTGACGTCATGTTGTCACGTGGTCAGGCGCCGCGCCTCTGATGTGGAGCCTCCACCGCCGCGGCCGACCGTGCGAGCCGGCAGCCCGTCTCTCCTCTGCTGTGACGTCATGTTGTCACGTGGTGTCACGTGGTGTCACGTGGTCACGCTAAAGGTCAATGGTAGCTCCACCGCCGCGCTCGACGGGCTGTAGTGTAGCTCTAGTAATATGCTTCGCATAAAATCGGTGGCAACGTTCACACTGCGGGGCCCACGAGGCTATACCGCCTTCCTCTTCGCCGTCTGCCCCGTTCTCCTGCCACAAATGCGCGATAAATTCGAACGGATATAAACTAGGATAAGAATCCACTACTATTATTCGCCGTAACTGGCAATACCAGCACCTATTTCACGACTCCAGATGCTGCACATATAGAGCACAAGCGTCCGTTGTACGAATTTACTTGTGGCGCCTGGCCCCACAATTGGGTCATGCCGGGAGCACCGAGACTAGGAATGCTGTAGATTATGCGCACGTCTCTTCGCGTTTATAACGTTATTATGCCTCCTTTCAGGAACGCGGTCGAACAATCACAGTGCCACCTGGACAGCATGCATCCCGTATATCTCACAGACACGCTTTAGTTTAAAGAGCAGAATTAAATGATCTCTAACAGTGAATATCCTAACCGCAAATTGAGTGCCCTTTTCAGGAAGTTTGGACAGCTGCTAGCAAGCGACGCTAAGCCTTGCGGCCCTTGAGCGGCATAAGTGGCGTTTCTTGGTTTAACTAATAGTACACATAACGGACTGAGTTTTTCCGCTTGACTTCGGTTCTAGGTTATTTAAAGCACAACGTCATAGGAAGTGGCGTCTCAACGCCTAACGTCTGTTTCAAAGCCTTTTAAAGTTTAAACAATGGACATCTATGGAAACGACGAAAATTTAGAGTCCTTGTGGGTGACAAAAACGCAGTATTTTTAAGAATATACAGCTCTAATCACGTTTTGCCAATGCCTTTAATTAGAACAGCGACTGTGCTTGTCACTATTTAACGCTGTGTTTGTCGAAACAGAACATAAAAATTGTCGAATATTGATATCTTCACAACACGAATGCACAATCTCACGCCGTGGGGATATAAGCCGATGCGTCCACACTCACGCACGCGTCGAACCGTAGCCGAATGGCCTGACGCTACGCAGCAAAAACGAAGAGGTTCTCGGATCGAACCCGCCGGAAGCTCGCCAGTAATACTGCAACGTAGGTTTTTCTAGGTATGAAGATGGCGCTTGAGGCATAGTAATACCGTTCTGAGAATATTGGAGACCAGCAAAGATAGAGACGGCAAAAGACGACGACACAAGCGCTGCTGTGTCGTGATATTTCACCGTCTCTATCTTTGTTGCTCTTCAAGAATCTGAGAATGAACCCATACCAACTTGCCCTATTGTCTTTGGTTTTTTGCGAACGTCAGTGAAGAGCCTAGCCTTGTTTACTAGTAAGCTGGTTAACGTAATTCAAATACCGCACAATAACTATTTCCTTTACGCGCCTGGATTGTTCTATGAGGATTGTAGCCGGCCGTTATAGTAATAGCCATATGAGTTTTCAGGCTTTCGAAAACGCGATTACGCTCGTCACTGCGGCGCAGCCAATTATGGCCTTGCCGTCGAATATTAATGGCAGGCCTGGGTGAAAACCGGAGTACGCTTCAAGTCATATTCTTGGGTGGGTTCATTCTGGATTTTTGTTTGTCGAAATTGTAAGTTTTTTGCGTTAGCCTATCTATGCGAAATGGTGAAAATGGCACGGGCCGCGCGTCTTTTTCCGTGTGTAATTACAATGTGGTTGCTTATTCGTTCGTATTCGATATGAACCAACTATCACATAAGCTATTGTTTCAGAACAAAATGTGAAGAAAAAATCTAACATTTCCTTAGCGTAGTGTAGGAACCATCGAGCCGAGTTTGAGAGTGTTCATTCTAGCTGCGGCTTCATGTTGAAAAGAAAAGGAGCATGGTGCACAAAACTCGATAAACACATAACGTTGAGGTTAAAGTAAGAGTTTGTTTTCATTGAGTTTTTTTTTTCTCACTATTTTATTGCTGTCAGCTGTCAGCTGTACAGAGCTGACGGCTTTGCCTGCTTTCTTACTGCTTGGTAGCCTCACTGGACTCAATTACGTTTATGCATGAGATTCGACACACCAGACCAGACTGGACCAGGCTGTATAGGTTTTGTAGGTTTTATAGGGGTTTAACGTCCCAAAGCGACTGAGGCTATGAGAGACACCGTACTGAAGGGCTCCGGAAATTTCAACCACCTGGGGTTCTCTAACGTGCACTGACATCGCACAGTACACGAGCCTCTAGAATTTCGCCTCCATTGAAATTCGACCACCGCGGCCGCGATCGAACTCGCATCTTTCGGGTCAGCAGCCGAGCACCATAACCACTGAGCCACCACGGCAGCTGGACCAGACTTTATAGGCTGTACATTAGGATATAGAATAGAAATCCACCCCTAGACACGCGAAGCGAGCTTGCATGCCCTTTAAATGCACCACAAAAAAGTCTGTCCTGGTCAGTTAGGCACGTTTTCAGCTACGTTTAGTTTAGTTTATGGGAGTTTAACGTCCCAAAGCGGCTCAGGCTTGAGGGACGCCGTAGTGGAGGGCTCCAGTAATTTCGACCACCTGGGGTTCTTTAAAGGGCCAGTGCCCACCCCAGCGCAGCAGACACACTCTACCTCTCTTTGAGCGAGCCTCCTCTCCTTCCATTCCCTCCTCGAAATTCTTCTCTCCCGCTCCTCGTCGAGTAGGCTCGGCAAGGCAAAATCACCCCTTCCTTCTCCGGTGTAAGCCGGAGGCGTGGTGTCTGTGGAGTGCGTCACAGGGCGACGTCATGGCCCCGCCTTCAATAGAATTCTTTTCTTGGTTTTTGCATTTTCTCCGCACACTGAACGATCGAGAGGCGCGATCGGCTCGACCACCTAGACTTGTTAGCGAGCGCATCCTTTCATACATCTGTTTGTCATTCCCAGTTAACGAGCCACCTTTTCATTTTCTTTTAGGCCTCCCCACCGTTTCACGAGCGGAGGGGCGGAAGTCGGTTGTGTTCGAAACACACGGCGAAGCGCGGACCCGGCAACCGCCCGTTTGCTTTTCTCCATGCGTGTTTGTGTTCTGTGTGTTTGTGTCTTTTCTCCGCTCCAAAGCATATGTCATTCATTGGAGTCAAGGCGTACGCAAGATGCACGAAAGATAAGCGGTGTGTGTGCGGAGCGGTCAAGTGGGCGAGCGAGGGAAAGGCTCTCCTGCACTACTAATTAAAACCTTGTTTTGGGGGGCTCGCATAAAAGAAAAGAAACTGAGAAGGGAGCGCGCACGCAGAGCGTCTCGTGACGTGATCACGGCGGGGGGGGGGGGGAGGGGGGGGCGAACCAACTCCCTCACTTTTACTATTTTTTTACTTTTTATGGCTAGGGTTCAAGGCTGTCGCCGCACGCTCCCTCCGCAGTTTTTTTTTTTTTTTTGTTCCTTCATGCGGGTTTGTAGGCATGAGCCAGAACAGAAGGCGCTGCGGAAAGCCTTGTGCAGACGACGCGACGCCAAGGCCCAACCTTCTCCCGTCAGTCAGAACGATGCACCAATGGAGTGCCTTTAGCGAAAGTAGCCCCCCTTGACGTCAGCGGGGTGCAGAGTAGTGGGCCGGGCCCGTTTTTGAAGGAAGGAAAGAACGAACGGGCTTTGATTTGAATTTTCGCAGCTTTTCGGGGCGCGCATGGCTCTAGTATTTTGCAGAGGTTATCTTCGATGCCTCATCTATGCAGTGGGCTTGTTTTTCAAAACTGTCCGGACCCTGGGCAGTGGCCCTTTAACGTGCACTCACACCGCCCAGACATGGGCCTCTAGAATTTCGCCTCCATCGAAACTCAACCGCCGCGTCCGGGACCGAACCCGCGTCCTTCGGGTCGTTTTCAGTTGCAAGAGTGGAGCATCCGCTCCATTCTTGCAGCGAGCGAATGCTTGAGATGTGTGCACGACGGGCAGGAGGGGAGGACGCGGACAAATGGAAGCGCGAAATTACTCTGTTACCGAAGAATTAGAACACTAAGCTTTTTACGTTAACTGCAGCTGACAAGCTACACAGGGCATGGCAAACGTCGATGCGACAAAATATTCATTACAATCTGTCAGCGTTCCTCCATGACATTCAAGTGGAGCACATGAAAGCAAAGCTTGTATTTAGCAAAAAATACAGAGTTATCAGCCGTGATTACCGGCAATTTAATTCCCTAGCGAGAATTGAGTGCATTTGTTTCTCACAAGCTCGCACCTGTGTCAATCAAAGGAAAGTTCAACACCATGCACTGCCACCAAACCCAAAAAGGCACATTTTCAGTGTAAGCAAGAGGAAATAGTTCGCACGATAAGCACATAACGAAGGTTATTGACAAGGCAAATGCCTGTCGGCATCAGTCGCCAGTAAAAGCGGAGAAGGAATACTATAGTCAGCACCTAGACTTAGGAAGGTTCTGTGCGACGTCATCTGCTGCAAACATCGCGTATAGACAGGATATCGTTCCTGCGAGCTGTAACGTCGGGCACATGTCCACTCTCATGCAGCGCGATTTTCTTGCCCAGGCTTTCGCCGCAAAAAAAATTAACTTTTCGGGACGCGCACAAGCAGAAAATACCTCGTGCGTACCTCGGTCGTGCTGGAAGTGGCAGCGTGAAGCGGCGGCGAGCGGCCCGCCTATGGTTACAGAGGCTGCCGTTAACAGGAAGTTTTTAACGAAACGCTGCGCCCTCCACCTACTTACCCGACGCCTCAGGACGTGAAATTCTGGACACGGGCTGGCCTTGTCCGCACACAATGTTATCTCGCACAGCCGAGAACAGAGTGCCGGTCCGGAAAAAGATCTAATTTAAAAGCTGCTGTCGATGCGAAGCGGAATCAAATTTCGTATTAGGTTGCTTTGTACCCTTGAGATTTCGAACAAGCTTTAAAAAGATTATAAAGAGAAAGTTCAGCATTAGAGAAAGGTACGCAGCGGGCAAAGTCAATTTTATCGTAATCAACGCAAGAAAAAGCTTGAAGTGGGCCTTCAAAAAATGTATTTAAGTAAACAGAAAACAAAAGAAAGAAGGAAACGACCAATAAGGTAAAGAAAGAAAAGAGAGCTGCCCAAGTCCACATAAAGAAACAACGGTGCTAGGGAACGATTGCGACTCACGTACAGCTAAATAAAGAAAGGCGGAAATCAACTATTGGAATCCACATGCAGCTAGGTAAGAGAAAAAGAAAGAAAGATAGGAAGAAAGAATGAAGAAAGGAAGAAAGAAGGAAGGAAGGAAGGAAGGAAGGAACGAAGGAAAGGAAGGAAGGAAGAAGGAAAGGAAGAAGGAAGGAAAGAAAGAATAATATAAAGAAGGAAAGAAGGAAAGGAAGGAAGGAAGGAAGGAAGAGAAAACAAAGAATGAAAGGAAGAAAGACAGAAAGAAAGGAAGAAAGACAGAAGGAAAGAAAGGAAGAAAGAAAGAAGGAAAGGAAGAGAGAAAGAAAGAAAGAGGGAAAGAAAGAAGGAAAGAAAGAAAGAAGCAAAGAAAGAAAGAAGGAAAGGAAGAGAGAAAGAAAGAGGGAAAGAAAGAAGGAAAGAAAGAAAGGAAGAAAGAAAGAAAGAAAGAAAGAAAGAAAGAAAGAAATAAAGAAAGAAAGAAAGAAAGAAAGAAAGAAAGAAAGAAAGAAAGAAAGAAAGAAAGAAAGAAAGAAAGAAAGAAAGAAAGAAAGAAAGAAAGAAAGAGTTGGGACTAAGGCGGCATAAGGCGGCCATCATGTGAAGAAAGTGTCAAACCGACATGGTGTCCCGGTTGTATTTTCCCCTCCGAAGAAGCTCGCCCAACTTAGCTCACGCATTTCGGGTGCTGGAAAAAATAAGGGCGCATGCGTGAAGAAACATGGCAAGCGGTTTGTCAACTGCTGTACCGGAGTCGTTGACGAGATTCCTTTGAACTGCCGGAAGGCCTACATAGGCCAGTCTGGGCGCTGCGTAAATTACCGCTGAGGGGAGCATTTACGGGCGTTAAAGGGCCCGTGCCCACCCCAGCGCAGCAGACACTCTCTACCTCTCTTTGAGC
Organism: Amblyomma mixtum; assembly: GCF_055824585.1. NCBI lineage: Eukaryota > Metazoa > Arthropoda > Arachnida > Ixodida > Ixodidae > Amblyomma > Amblyomma mixtum. The sequence goes on from NC_143014.1 coordinate 413,213,330, forward strand.
GAGCCTCCTCTCCTTCCATTCCCCCCTCGAAATTCTTCTCTCCCGCTCCTCGTCGAGTAGGCTCGGCAAGGCAAAATCACCCCTTCCTTCTCCGGTGTAAGCCGGAGGCGTGGTGTCTGTGGAGTGCGTCACAGGGCGACGTCATGGCCCCGCCTTCAATAGAATTCTTTTCTTGGTTTTTGCATTTTCTCCGCACACTGAACGATCGAGAGGCGCGATCGGCTCGACCACCTAGACTTGTTAGCGAGCGCATCCTTTCATACATCTGTTTGTCATTCCCAGTTAACGAGCCACCTTTTCATTTTCTTTTAGGCCTCCCCCCCATTTCACGAGTGGAGGGGCGGAAGTCGGTTGTGTTCGAAACACACGGCGAAGCGCGGACCCGGCAACCGCCCGTTTGCTTTTCTCCATGCGTGTTTGTGTTCTGTGTGTTTGTGTCTTTTCTCTGCTCCAAAGCATATGTCATTCATGGAGTCAAGGCGTACGCAAGATGCACGAAAGATAAGCGGTGTGTGTGCGGAGCGGTCAAGTGGGCGAGCGAGGGAAAGGCTCTGCTGCACTACTAATTAAAACCTTGTTTTGGGGGGCTCGCATAGAAGAAAAGAAACTGAGAAGGGAGCGCGCACGCAGAGCGTCTCGTGACGTGATCACGGCGGGGGGGGGGGGGGGGGGAGAGGGGGGGGCGAACCAACTCCCTCAGTTTTACTATTTTTTTACTTTTTATGGCTAGGGTTCAAGGCTGTCGCCGCACGCTCCTTCCGCAGTTTTTTTTTTTTTTGTTCCTTCATGCGGGTTTGTAGGCATGAGCCAGAACAGAAGGCGCTGCGGAAAGCCTTGTGCAGACGACGCGACGCCAAGGCTACGCCCAACCTTCTCCCGTCAGTCAGAACGATGCACCAATGGAGTGCCTTTAGCGAAAGTAGCCCCCCTTGACGTCAGCGGGGTGCAGAGTAGTGGGCCGGGCCCGTTTTTGAAGGAAGGAAAGAACGAACGGGCTTTGATTTGAATTTTCGCAGCTTTTCGGGGCGGGCGCGCATGGCTCTAGTATTTTGCAGAGGTTATCTTCGATGCCTCATCTATGCAGTGGGCTTCTTTTTCAAAAATGTCCGGACCCTGGGCAGTGGCTCTTTAAGGGGTGGAGGCACAAATTTGGCAGAACGTTGTGCGAACTGCAGAGCGTGTGAGCCGCGGCTGATTGAGATAAGGATCCTGGACAGAGGTCACGATAAATCGGCACGTGAGCTATTGGAAGCTTTCCACATTATGAAGGAAGGTGTTAATTGCGTTAGCGATGCGTCTGTCAAGCTCTTGAAGGCGTAAAGCAAATTTCTTGAACGGTTTTTCTTAATGTTTTGTTTTCGTGGCTTGCCATTGCTTATTGTGCACTACTGCGCATGTCTTGGGTTCAAGGATTCCTTATATATTTGCTGGCCTGGCTGCAAATAAACACAGATAAGAGTTAACGTGCGTCATTATCTTTCTCGGCCATTTCGTGAGTGTTTTTTTTTCAGCGCTATTTCATTCCAAAAAAGCTGCCCACTCACAGGCCGAGAGAATGCAAGGACAGAAGGAAGGAAAGAAAGAACACTGCATTAAAACTTCCTGTTGGGCGAGTTGGTAGTTCATCTTGAAGTAGAAATGTTATAGCGCAAACAAAGACACGCACAAGAGAGACGAAACACACACACAAGCACACAAGCGCTAACTGTCAACTCAGTTGACAGCGCTTGTGTGTGTGTTTCGTCTCTCTTGTCCGTGTCTTTGTTTGCGCTATAACATTTCTACTTCAAAAGAAACACTGAGAGACAGAAAGAGAGAAAGAATGAAGAAAGGAAACAAACAGAGAAAAGAAGGAAGGAAAAAGGAAAGAAGCGAAGAAAGACAGCCAGGAAGAATGAAAGGAAGAAGGAAGGAAATAAAGGACTGAAATTAACATACAGATACGGAAAGGGCAGACGAAACGACCGATATCCTCGTGTAGGTAGGTAGAAAGAAATGAAGGAAGGAAGGAGGAAAATAAAGAACGAGAGGAAAGGAAAGAGGGAGGGACAAAGAAAGAAAAAGCAACAAAAAATTAGCTGTGGTTTAACTACTGTTGAACCTGGTTAGAGAGCGAAAGCTGTGGTGTATCGGGCAACCAGACGCGACTTGCTGTCTGTAGCGTTCAGTGTGTTCCGGACACTGGAGAGGCGCCCGCCCTGCCACATTGGCATTTGGGTTGATCGCGAGAGGGGGCTCATCCAGTGAACGCTGCGGTGTATTGCTGCAGTGCCGCGTGTCTGCCACAGCGTTGTCAGCGCTAACGCATGCAGCCCACATCTCTCGCTCACCCACGTAGTACCTCAAAAAGCGTGATTCAGACGTCGACTGACCCAGGGAGCCGTTTAGCGCACTTCCTTTCCTTAAAATCATCGGAGTCTAAAACGTTGTCAACGCCAACGCCAATGAACACAATGAACGCCGACGGCCTATGGCTTCAGGGCCGCGTTTCTGGCACAACGTTGTCAATGCCAACGCATGCAGCGCACATCTGTCACTACCGCCACATAGCTTAAAGCACGATTGAGGTGTCCACTGTCCCAGGGGGCCATTTATACGCTTTCCTTTCCTTTGCATTATCTGAAGGTCAAATGAAGGTGAAATCTACAGACACGGTCACTTGGGTTCACCCTGCGTAGTGAAGCTCTCGCTTCAAAAGCAGAAAAAGAAACAAAGAAAGAAGGAAAGAACTAAACTACCACAATCCACATAGAGTTACAGAAAGGAATTAAGGAAGAAACGACAGCAAAGAAAGAAAGAAAGAAGGAAAGGAAGAAAGAAGGAAAGAAAGGAAGAAAGCGAGAAAGAAAGAAAGAAAGAAAGGAAGGAACGAAGGAAGGAAGGAAGGAAGGAAGAAAGAAAGAAAGAAAGAAAGAAAGAAAGAAAGAAAGAAGGAAAGAAAGAAAGAAAGAAAGAAAGAAAGAGAAAAAGAAAGGAAGAAAGAAACAAAGAAAGAAGGAAAGAACTAAACTACCGCAATCCACATAGAATTACAGAAAGGAATTAAGGAAGAAACGACAGCAAAGAAAGAAAGAAAGAAGGAAAGGAAGAAAGAAGGAAAGAAAGGAAGAAAGAAAGCGAGAAAGAAAGAAGGAAAGAAAGAAAGAAAGAAAGAAAGAAAGAAAGAAAGAAAGAAAGAAAGAAAGAAAGAAAGAAAGAAAGAAAGAAAGAAAGAAAGAAAGAAAGAAAGGAAGAAAGAAAGAAACAAAGAAAGGGAAAAAGAAAGAAAGAAGGAAAGAAAGAAAGAAAAAAAGAAAGAAGGAAAGAACTAAACTACCGCAATCCACATAGAGTTACAGAAAGGAATTAAGGAAGAAACGACCGCAAAGAAAGAAAGAAAGCAGGAAAGGAAGAAAGAAGGAAAGAAAGAAAGAAAGGAAGAAAGAAAGCGAGAAAGAAAGAAGGAAAGAAAGAAAGAAAGAAAGAAAGGAGGAAAGAAAGAAAAAAAAGAAAGAGAGGAAGAAAGGAAGAGTGAAAGGAAGAGAAAAAGAAAGAAAGAAAGAAAGAAAGAAAGAGGAAAAGAAAGAAGGAAACAAAGAAAGAAGGAAAGAACTAAACTACCGCAATCCACATAGAGTTACAGAAAGGAATTAAGGAAGAAACGACCGCAAAGAAAGAAAGAAAGAAAGAAAGAAAGAAAGAAAGAGAGAGAGAAAGAAAGAGAGGAAGAAGGAAAGAAGGAAAGAAGAAAGAAAGAGAGAAAGAAAGAAAGAAAGAAAGAAGGAAAGAAGGAAAGGAAGAAGGAAAGGAAGAAAGGAAGAAAGAAAGGAAGAAAGAAAGAGAGAAAGAAAGAAAGAAAGAAAGAAAGAAAGAAGGAAAGAAAGAAAGAAAGAAGGAAAGAAGGAAAGGAAGAAGGAAAGGAAGAAAGGAAGAAAGAAAGGAAGAAAGAAAGAGAGAAAGAAAGAAAGAAAGAAAGAAAGAAAGAAAGAAAGAAATAAAGAAGGAAAGAAAGAAAGAAAGAAGGAAAGAAAGAAAGAAAGAAAGAAAGAAAGAAAGAAAGAAAGAAAGAAAGAAAGAAAGAAAGAAAGAAAGAAAGAAAGAAAGAAAGAAAGAAAGAAAGAAAGAAAGAAAGAAAGAAAGAAAGAAAGAAAGAAAGAAAGAAAGAAAGAAAGAAAGAAAGAAAGAAAGGAATGGCCGCCATCCACATAAAGATTAGTGAAAAAGCGCCCGCTACCTTTGCGCATGTAGACAAGGAAGGAAGGAAAACGAGCGCTACCAATGTACTGATGGAAGAAAGAAGAAAAGGAAGAAACGGTCGCTACCCTCGTTCACGCTAACAGGAGTGTACAAACCAAGCTGAATTTTTCTGGAGCAGGCAATCATCGGCGTACTGACTGAACGCCAGCGAAAACCACACCTTCACCCTAGCTCCTCCTATACAACGCCTGAGTTCGTGACCAGCCATAGAGGCGGAATGACCTCAGCGCGCGTGGCCGGTGGAAGGCAAGGTGAGCTCGCGGACAAAGGTCGGCACGTGCTGGGCTGTCCCCATGAACGGGACAGTGGTCCCTGTTCCATGGGGTCCCCATGAACGGGACAGCCCATTGCCAGTGATCCCTTTCTTTCTTTTTTGCACGTCGAAACTAGAAGTTGAATTAGACTTCTTGTATGGTAGACAAATGAGGGAAATGAGGGGCTCGTTATGACATTGCATCTTAAGGAAGCCGAAACTCACCGAAACCGAGGAAAGGATAGAACATAGACATTCCTTGAGGCTTTTCTTGGTTTCGGTGAGATATCCGATCGCAGTACAAATTGCGCAAACACTGGCTTTAAGCATACCTCGGCGGTTGATTTTATCAATTCTGAAGCGTCACTTCAAAAGCCAGGCATTGCGATTACTACACGCGTGATATAGGAGACATATTTAAATCAGCTGCAGAAGCGTATTGTCTGTTTCATTAGAGAGGCCCTTTTTTAATAAACGATGTTTGGGACTTAATGGGCATAGTTCTTTTTTTATTCAAGAAATTCAGACAACACTGTGCCTTGGTGCAGAGGGCAAAAGGCGAAAATCAATCTGCTTGACTGGGTCCTAAGCACTACTCGAACACAACAGCAAGGGGCACATACATACACATACATAAACAATATAATGATCACAATGTAAATGTTTGTGCAACACAACTTTCTAATATAAACATTCATTCTATTCTTATTAAGCAGAAAACACGTCTAAAAAATTGTAGGAAAGGACAGTGCAATAGCAGACATAGATCCAACATATGTATAGAAACTAATTGCATACCTAGAAAAACAAAATAAAAAACACAAAACAGAGCAGTGCAAGAGCAGACACAGATCCAACATATGTATAGAAACTAATTGTGTACATAAAAATAAAACAAATGTACGATCATTGGTCGGGTGTGCCCTCTCAAGTGCATAACTAATGGAAATATTTTCCGGAAATGGGTCCATGACACAGGCTTTAAAAGGAGGGTCAGGAGTATGGGGCATTAAATGCACAGAGAAAGGGGCCTATGCGGGATGTGCTGTGAATGCGTAGGGCGCTTTTTTTTTGTATTTCATATGATTCCGCATGCTTCGTTTCCTCGGTTACATTGCATAGGAATAATTTTGAGCGCTTGCGAACCGTTCAAAATTATTTTCAAAATCAATTTTTCAAATTGATGGTTGATGTTGCAGTGGCTTTAGCCTAGTTTTCTGTCACTTCTGCACAGTCAGGAGTCGTCTCAGTTTTTTCTCATGGGACTAACGGTCGACCAATGTTGCATATTTTAATTGGTCCCACTGCTGGTCATTGCTGGTTTGTATTCGGCCACGTTGGCTGTTCATGGCAACCGTACGCTTGGAAAGCCTTGATCCCCAAGGTCAGGCCAAGATTTGCAGCCGATCTCGGACAATAGCTTTGTCCAGCTATGTATAGAGTTAATGCTGTGTTGTGTTTTTTTTTCGCTTTGGGAAACACGCATGCACACAAGCAATAGAGAAGCTGCGTAATCGTAAATTTAGCTTCAGTTTACGTGCTTCGCAGCGCACCTCTGCCGCTCTCCACACAGACCTGGCGCAACTCTTTTTTCTTCCACGTACGTTTCAGATGGTGAATGCGCTTACCGTAAGGAACGCGTCTGCTCTAAAATTAGGCCTTTTATCACGTTAATTGGCGGTGCACTTCGTACGACACGCCTTCAAAAAAGCGCAGTATTACTCTGCACCATGACACTTTTTGTCGCCGGTTTAAGCGCTACTTGTCTGGTGACGTGCCGTTCATTTACGGGGAAAAAGAAAACTTTGGTACAAAAAAAAAGCAAATACCAAACGTCATTACGACAAACACGAGCTACAGACGGCAATTAGAAGCGCATGGAACGGTAATCCGTTACACCTTTCCCGCCTTGTCGACATGCGAGCAGTGTTTAGTTCGGCTTCATTCGTCTGAATACGTTGGCAACGTCGCATGAAAATGGTCCTAGAGGAAGTCTGTAAGAGCGTGTATGGCGCAGTTGGGACCAATAAGTGTGGCAGTTTCGCCGCACTCGAGCAGGGCACCCGCTTACACTCGTTTAATTGGCGCGTTTGAATGCCACGCCGAAATTGCCTCCCTTTTAGCGGCGGTGGGGCAGAAAAAGGGGAAAGAAAAGCAAACAACAGAGAGAGAGGAAACTTTAATGTAAATTTTTGCCGGTGAAGGTGAGCCTCTTATCTCAAAAGCCCAGCATTAATTGGCTGGCTGTACAAACAACAGTTCCCCGAGTATATATGTGCACATCCTGTGTGCGTGTAAAGTAGACGTCTGCGTCTAATGCGCATGTAATGCAACCACTCCAAACTTTTGTCAACACACCCGACTCTTTCTTTTCTTTTTTCTTCTTTTGAGTTTGATGCGGTAGCCAAGCGCGAATGAAGCCGTCCCTTAAGGTCCATTTGACATTGTAAAACACAAGCTTTCGTTCCCGACTTCATAGGAACTTGAATTCCGGAAGCTGCAGCATTACCCTGGTGTCATGATGATGACGAGGGTGATGATGGTGGTTTGATTTTCATGGCGCAAAGGCAACTTGGCTTAAGAGCTCCACGGCTATAGACAGTCTGTTGTCTGCGCGAACCCTAATGAACCGCAAGCATCTCTGCGATGCGCCGATTGAGTCTAAACTTCTGTGTTCTGGGATAATACCTTTTAGACGTTCCAACTACCAACTTTTTTTGAGAGAAAAAACTGAAGACATACTCGAGACGCTGTATCTGCCTTTGTCTTAGACTACGCGTACATATTGCTTAGTCACTTGACGTCCTACGTAATTCAAGTGAGATGTTCCAAACTTAGACATTTTTTTGCAGTCCTATTTCTGAGATGCATCCTTAACTTGGGGATCACTATTAAACTGCATCGGTTCGGCCTCGCTAGCTTTTTCCTGTATTTTTTTACAGCGTAAGCTCTCCTTCAGGACCAAAGCTTCACAAGCCGATTCATCGCAGGAGCATTGACCTTGACCTTGAATAAATAAGAAACGAATAGATTAATAAATATTGCAGTGACCGGGATTCGAACCCGCAGCGCCGCTAACAAATCACCTTCGCTGGCGACTGCTCTATAGCACTATGCTATCGCCGCATTTTTTATGCGAAGCATATTACTAGAGCTACACTACAGCCCGTCGAGCGCGGCGGTGGAGCTACCATTGACCTTTAGCGTGACCACGTGACAACATGACGTCACAACAGAGGAGAGATGGGCTGCCGGCTCGCGCGGTCGGCCGCGGCGGTGGAGGCTCCACATCAGAGGCGCTGCAGCTGACCACGTGACGCTACAGCAGCGGTATAAAGCTGAGCTTGCCTCGCTTTCCGGCCACTTACGAGGCGGCCAGGTGTTGGGATGCCGCCTAGAAGCAGGGCTGATTTGAACGAGAAGCGAAAGCTTCAGCGTGCCACAGAGACCGATGAAGAGCGGGATGAACGTCTGGCTAAGCGGCGTGCTCAATATGCGGCTCGGCGACAACGTTCTACAACAACTGAAGAACAAAGCGAGTAACTTGTCAGCAATGCTTCCACTAGTGCTGCCACCGAGTCCGTCAGTAGTTCTAGAAGTTCGGAACGCTGGAATGCTACGAAAAAAATCCCGTATATAGCTGCCACGGCAATCCTTGCTACACTTCTAGTGGTTGTATTAAAATGACCAAGTTTTCAACCAAGGAAAGCGATGTATTACCAAGCCTAGCCATCAATATGCTTCGCATCTGACTAGGCTTAACCTTAGCTAAGCCTCAGCCATTTTTTTTTTTCAACATGGTATTTATCACACGCGTTTATGCACAGGAAATAGCTATATACATTATTTACAAAATAATCAGCCAGTAGCCGCGCAAATTAAATGGAAACACAGCACCATACAACTAAAGCACACTTCTTAACACAACTAAAACGGTGGCAAGGAAAGACAAGACATCAATAACGGGAACCAGTCCGGTTGTTAGTCACTGTCTTAGTGTCTTTCAGCTGGCGCACCGCCTGGCCGGAATGTGTGCTGGAGAAGGTGACAGGCTCAGCAGGCCGGTCCAACATGCGCGTTTATCACACGCTGTGCAGTCCGAGCAGGAAAGTCATGTCGAAGGTTTCGTGGTCATGCCGGGCAGCCATTAGGTAACGAACACTGTGAGAGTCCAAACCAGTCTTTCTTCAGTGTCCTTTGTAGAATATTGCAAAATAATATCGCGTCTTTGCAGCCAATAAAGCAGTGTTAGATGGTTTCAAGTGCATCACATTGGCGAGAATTAACAGAAGAAACAAAAATATTTTTTTGTTCTTTTTGTGAAGCCACATTTTAACAGGCAGAACTTCGGCGTGAAGTTTAAAGAAAAACGCTTTAGTACAAGGCTAAATCGGCATTTTAGGCACTTTTGTCAGGGTATCATCACCAGTACAATTAGAGTAGAGAGAGTGGTACAATGGAGGCGCCTTGTGTTAAACTGCAACAAACTCTCGCGCCGTGCATTGCGCATCGTCTTCATCAACTGCCATCTGTGGCGTGAACAGATGAAAACAGGTTAACCTCGATCAGAGCTTAACCAGAACCTAATATCGTCGCGAGACGTGCCGACGACTCAACAAAACAAAACCATGAGCCAATCAGGCTAAGCACATCGCACGTGCACTTAGTTAAACTGCGTTTAAACCTTGCCATATTTCTTTTTCCGTGATAATTTGGCGTTCCAGGCGAAAACGGCCATTGTGACTAGCAATTCAAACAGAATTCAACGCTAAATGTCTTCAGTTGAGCGCCCAGTTGTCTCGATGACCCAGTTGCTCCCGAATGTAAGGACTCGGCATTTCTGAACCACTGCCAATCAATCTGTTTAGCTTGGATGTATAGCAGGAGACAGACGTTAGGATAAGAGGGCTATGTACACATATTGACACCTGATTCTTGGGCTTATTTTAGTACTTCGGCAATAAGTGCGGCTTTAAACTAACAAACATTGTAGGTGAACCTGCTCAAATTTATAACACAAGGAATGATGAAAAGCCAAAACAAATTTCAGACAACCTTGCTAACCAAGTGTCACTCGCCTTCATGAGGACACCTTTCTTTAGGGGCCTATAAGCATTAGAGTAGGTGATGAGTTGGAACCATGTGAATGAAGACATGTGTACTACACTGCTTCCTGAGAGGTATCAGTGTTCTTAAAGGATGTTATGATGAAAAATTTCATCATGGTGTGCTTATGCAAGGTTCCAACTGCGATTAAAATAAACCGAAAATGCACCAAGGAGTCCGTGCATAAGAGGTCCTATAGAAGCCTACGAGCGTTTCGCAGACGCTCTTAGCAGTGTTAAGGACGTTTCCAACGCAGTACTCGGCTCCAAGAAGCGCAAAAGTGTTTATGCTAACATAGTACTTCCTACAGGACGCGAGTCAGCTGTGGAGAGTGGATCAAGGCCAAATAACTTACTGCCGCTTTGCCCGACGCGATGGACCGTTAGAGTCAAGTCGATGCACATATTCGTTTAGAATTACGCCAGAGTCCAAGAGACCCTCCAGGAGCTCTTGTAGACACCAGGTTCAGTGACCGAAAGCAGCAAGGCTATTTTTAGAGGTTACGATCGGCTTTTGCAGAAATTTGAAACCTTGTTAGGTATCGACATTTCCGTAGCCTTCTTTGGGCCTTGTGAAGAACTAACAAAGGCTCTCCAGAGCTCAACATATGGCGCCGCAGGTGCAAAAAAGGCATCAGAGGCTCTCTGCGAGGCGATCTCCCGGTTGCGCTCTGATACTTCGTTTGAGAAGCTGTAGCAGCACACAAGCACAACAGCAGAGCATCTAGGCCTCAAGGAACCTCGTATGTCAAGGGAGACAAAACCTCCTGCGAGGTATGAGACGACTTATAGACCTGTCTACCCAGTTGCACTTGACGTTAAGGCCGTGCTGCGCAAGGAGTATTTCGCTCCTGTCGACCGAATCATAAGTGAAACAAAACAGCGTTTTGAGCAGCCGGGCATGGAACAGCTCGTAAAACTAGAAGACATCTTGACCAGCGCCGCTCGAGGTAGTCGGTATGCAGCAGATGAACTAGAGGCAGCTTTGGGAGTGCATGCAGTTGATTTTGAATTGTGTAGACTCTCGGCGCAGTTTATGCTATTACCAACTCTTCTAAATGGCGCTGATTCTACTACAACTCTGGGCATTTTGGAGATCCTGCAAAGGCAATCGCAAACATGCGCGAGTTGATGGATCAGGTCGGGAGGTACGTTCAGATTCTGTTTTCCATACCAGCGTCTGTCGCTTCTGGGGAACGCTCTTTTAGTGCTCTGCCCCGAATAAAAACGTATTTGCGCAACCGAACGACTCAAAAGAAGTTATCGCATCTTATGATTTTGCATATACACAAAGAAAGAGCGGCGCTCCTAAGTTTAGACGACGTCATCAAGGAGTTTGTGAGCAGAACAGCGGAGCGAGCAGCAAACTTTGGTCCCGCCTTATTCCAAAAATCTTATTCCAAAAATTAACTCCGCCAAGAGAAAGTGGTACGACATACGACCAGATCTGCGGCCTAGGCTTTATATGAACGGATGGCGGTGTAATGCTGCCATAATATATTATTCTCTCAAAGGCGCGTTTGCTCGTGCAATCGGCTGTGCGTAGGCGCCTACTCATCTCAGTTTTAATTTTTTTTGTTTACTGCAGGAAAAGCTTAGCGATTATTTCGGAGTTACTATACATCTCGGGCACCTCGCAGGCTAAGGTTAAAAGGAACTGACTGACGGTAGTCCCTTCCTGTTTGTTTGTAAATAACTAGGTGAATACGATGCCCTAGTTGCGCACTGTAACACGGCTGTGACCAGAAGAATTTTGTTGTAAGGTTAATTGTTTGGGTTGAGTAACAGCAGTCAAAAAAGGTTTTTAGCCGCTGCATCGCGCGCAGCTACAGCGCTGCACGACTCACTAGAATGTTGTTTGTTTAAGTGATTGTCATCTTGGGTCAGCGTACGCAATAATGGCTTATAAGAGGACATTGTCTTCAATTGTGTAATTGTCATGCATAATTGCGCAGCAGCCTGGGCTCCCGCTGTTAATTGTTAGCTTTCGGTCGAAGCAGCGCGAAAAAAATTCAAGTGCTCAAAAAACCAAAACTCGAATTCCCTCAGTCCTGTTCGAAGCAGAACGTTGTTCGTTTAGGAAGTTGCTTGACGCGAAAATTGAAAACACAAAAAAAAATGAGTGCAACTATGTTTCATGCAGGTCGTCGTTTGCATTATCCCCGCAGATAGCGAGTATTCAAGCGATAGTTCGGTTACTATGCCTAGGCACAGTAACGACCGATTTTGGTAAGAACCCTGCCAGAACAAATACGGTCAGCAATGCGCGCAACATGAATGCTAGACCTGCACCGCAAGTAGCGTGAACAGCGGGGGCTTCAACAGCGAGAATCGCCCCTTTGGTACCGAGTTCGTGAGCGAAAGAGTCAAACTTCAACAAAACAAACACGTCCAGTGATGCGCGCAACATGAAAGCTAGACCTGCACCGCAAGCAGGGTGTCGAACCGGAACCGAACCTGAACCCGAAACCGGAACCGAACCCGAATTTTCGCTCGGAACCGGAACCGAACCGAACCCATATTTTTTTCGCCATCTTGGAACTGAACCCGAACCGGAACGATTGAAAGGAACCGTTCCGAACCGGTTCGGGACCCGGTTCAGCCCCTGTTGCGAGGTACGGGCTGCGGACTCGGTGAAGGCACTGGTGAAGGAATTGGGTCTTTATGCACAGAATTTGGCCCAAAATAAAAAAGGACCCCAGGCCCTTGGAAGGTACAGGCTGGCTCCCCGAGCAGCTGCTCTCTCCCGCTGCTGGAGGACGACTCTCCTCGCAGGCTCCCGTGCGTTCACTGCACCCTCGAACGCCGTGCCGAGGAGACCAAGCAGCGCGTTCACGGGAGGAAGCGTCCCTAGGCGCTGACGGTCGTGTTCTCGAACGCCGTGCCCCGTGTTCGCGTCCCTCGGCTTTTACGTTCGCGTTTTCGAACGCCGAACATGAGACCCGCGTCCGCGACGAGGCCGGCGCTCTGCGACGCCGAGTATGGGTCAGAACGCGACACAGCACAAACAGTTTCCGGATCTCTGGCCCACAGGCCAGCAGTGTCTTGCAACGTAACAAACTCCTCCCCCCGATGAAGTCCTTCGCCGAGGCTGCGTCCGCAGATGCAGGGTCGGGAGAAGACGCTCCGGACACCAACAGGGCAAATGCATGCGCTCACTTTGCGCGCGCGCGCACGCACGCACACGTACACACACACACGCACGCACGCGCACACACACACGCGCGCACGCACACACACACACAAACACACACACACGCGCGCGCGCGCGCGCATGTTCGCGGAAACCCCTGGCTGACGGTTCCCAAGCGACGAACGACTGCCAGATGGCGATTGCCAGAAAAGCTCTCCCTGCCTGTTTTTGCTAATCAAGTATTCGGCTCTCGACAACACATGGCAAAACACAAAACAACAAAAGCAACGCAGAGGTCTAACACGATGCTTTAGCGCCGTCTCATATTTTCGCAGCTCAGAATCCTCTAATCAGGCCGTGCGCGTTTCGGTTCTCACTTCCAATTTGTACTCTAGCAATATGGACTAAATTTACTTTTCCCTGTTGTCTGCTTTCTTACTACTGCAAAATCATTAACGTAACAACTAAACAGAAAGTTCTTCGTCCTTCAATTTACTCTCCAGGACCCAGCAGAAACTTTCACTGTGCTGTAGCCTGTCATCAGGTTGTCATACAATGCAACTAACTATTTCAAAGTGGTCACAAAAGAAAACTATAAGCACAGGTAACCTCTCCTTTGTGCTCAGGGATTAACATTTCAGCCGAGCCCTTCGATGTCGCGTCCGTCTGACCATTTCAGCTGCTGAAGCGCGACGAATGAAGTCATCTCTAGCGTTGGACATTCCTTGACCACTGTCTTCGTCTCTGTGCCCTGTCGACACACTGTGAACGCCTCGGTAGCGCGTGCAGTGCCGAACCCTGCTATACAACAATGGTCTGCGAGCAAGACGATTGACTGTCCCCCTTCACACTTTGAGCCGTCTGCACTATTCCCTTTCTGACCCGTCTGCTGACACGGCTGACGCAAACGAGTTCCCCGTGCCTTTTCTTGTAGCCTGGCGCCACAAACTTGCTGTGCTGGCTTTCGGCGTCGTCTTTTCCGGGGGATCATCCCACACTTTTTCAAAGAATCTCTCGGTTGAGTGTATGTGCAGTCAGGGTTCTTTAATGTTATTTTTATTCTAGTTTTTCGAGAAGCCAATGTCCTGTTTCTAGCAGGTCGACTCACTCTCATCCCGACTGCACTTGTCTTCAGACAACACAACTGTGCTACTTTTACATGTCGAGGCCTTTTTGTGGACTTACTGCCACTTTCGCCTTTAGACGACAACTTCCTGGCATTTTGGGGGGATTTGTTCTCTGACCTATCCGCCCGCGTCGCACGCTCAGAACCTGCTTTCTGACACGCAATGCGGTTCTATTCTTTAGGCTTTAAGACAACCCCATCTTTCCTTATATCAGTGACAGATAGCCCTGCCAACTCAAGATAACAGCCCTTCACTTGTTTTTGCTCCGGCAGTGGTGCGTTCTTCTCTTCTCTTTGCTGCGAGCCTCCCGCGTGCACCTCGGGACCAACAACCGACTCCTTAGGTTTCCCACATTCACTAAAGGTACACTTCTCTCCGGGTTGACGAGCAACTATCTCGTTAGCATCGCAGCTAGGCACCAACTCCGCCCAAACGACCTTCGAACGGACCACTCTCTCTTGGTTATGCGACTCGTGCCTCTCAGGATTGTCCTGTCGCGCCTTTTCGCACAGTTTACGACTATAATCTTCCTGTGCATGTTCTTGGCACTCTCTTTTCTCACTCTCCGCTTTCGCCGAAGTTACGCATCCTTCATTCTTGACTGCGTCTCGGAGCATCTCAACTTCAAGCTGCAATCTTTTCAACTCCCGCTCCTGTTCCTCTATTTCCCGCTTCTCTTGCTCTGCCGCTACCCGTTGCTCTTCTATTCTTTTCCGCTCATTTTCCTTCTGCACTCGGCATATCTTTTCCCAAGCCTCCGTTATCTCGTCCTCTTCAAACTCCCCCTTTTCAATTTTATGGCGAATCTCTGGCTTCCGCGTACGTTGGTTTACGTCTAAACCAAGTTCAGCTGCCAACAGCAGCAATTCGTCTTTACTTAAGTTCTTTAAATCCATGGTTGGCGAGAGCCGACTACAAAATCTGCAAACTAATCACACTCCCTGGGGTGAATAAATGCTGTCGATTGCTCAGATAGAACCGAGTTCTAAATCATTTAGCAATACGCAGTCGCTTCAGCACTCACCCAACCAGGAGCCCTCGATGGCCACCGTGTCTTCCGAAGACAGGAACTGCCAAGTCCGTCGATGTTGCCTTTTAGCGGTTGTATTCACGCCTGGCCTTCACGCTGCACTGCGACGAAGGTGACTCCCTGAGCCACGTAGCGGAGCTCCGTTGATCCCTGATCCTCGAAGACGCTCTCTCGTCAGCAGCTGTTCACCAGCCTTGTCCTTATCCCTCCGCCAAAGAACCTACACCATCATGCAGCCTGGTCGATCCCAGATCGTCGAGGTTGCCTTAAGCGGTTGTCTTCTCTACAGGCCTTCACGCTGCGCTGCGACGAAGGTGACTCCCTGAGCAACGTAGCGGAGCTCCGTTGATCCCGGATCCTCGAAGGCGCTCTCTAGTCAGCAGCTGTCCACCAGCCTTGTCCTTATCCCGCCGCCAGAGCAGCTACACCATGCAGCAAGTCCGGCGATCCCAGATCGTCGAGGTTTCCTTTGAGCGGCTTTCTCCACGCGTGGCCTTCATGATCCGCTGCGACGAAGGTGACTCCCTGACCCACGTAGCGGAGCTCCGTTGATCCCGGATCCTCGAAGGCGCTCTCTAGTCAGCAGCTGTCCACCAGCCTTGTCCTTATCCCGCCGCCAGAGCAGCTACACCATGCAGCAAGTCCGGCGATCCCAGATCGTCGAGGTTTCCTTTGAGCGGCTTTCTCCACGCGTGGCCTTCATGATGCGCTGCGACGAAGGTGACTCCCTGACCCACGTAGCGGAGCTCCGTTGATCCCGGATCCTCGAAGGCGCTCTCTAGTCAGCAGCTGTCCACCAGCCTTGTCCTTATCCCGCCGCCAGAGCAGCTACACCATGCAGCAAGTCCGGCGATCCCAGATCGTCGAGGTTTCCTTTGAGCGGCTTTCTCCACGCGTGGCCTTCATGATCCGCTGCGACGAAGGTGACTCCCTGACCCACGTAGCGGAGCTCCGTTGATCCCGGATCCTCGAAGGCGCTCTCTAGTCAGCAGCTGTCCACCAGCCTTGTCCTTATCCCGCCGCTGCCAACCAGTTTGTTGCGAAGTACGGGCTGCGGACTCGGTGAAGGCACTGGTGAAGGAATTGGGTCTTTATTCACAGAATTTGACCCAAAAGAAAAAAGGACCCCAGGCCCTTGGAAGGTACAGGTTGGCTCCCCGAGCAGCTGCTCTCTTCCGCTGCTGGAGGACGACTCTCCTCGCAGGCTCCGGTGCGTTCACTGCTCCCTCGAACGCCGTGCCCACGAGACCAAGCAGCGCGTTCACGGGAGGAAGCGTCCCTAGGCGCTGACGGTCGTGTTCTCGAACGCCGTGTCCCCGTGTTCGCGTCAGTCGGCTTTTACGTTCGCGTTTTCGAACGCCGAACATGAGACCCGCGTCCGCGACGAGGCCGGCACTCTGCGACGCCGAGTACGGGTCGGAACGCGACACAGCACAAACAGTTTGCGGATCTCTGGCCCACAGGCCAGCAGTGTCTTGCAACGTAACACGCCACGTTTTTGCATCCCGGCATACCTCATGTTTACGCACAAAATGAGATGATCTAGCGCATAGATTTACCCATCCGTAGCTCTCTGCACTGGGAAGTGCGAAAATTGTACCCAGTATATGCGACAGCAAACTTACAGCAAGTCTGGTGCCTAGGAAGAAGCATAATTGACGTTTCTGTAATGTACTACCGCCAATTCTAAAGACTTGTACGTCAGGTTTATGTGAAATCTTTAGTAATTACTCCTCCCTTTTTACATATTCGCGTAAATATTTAATCAGATTGCTAGGACTGCTCGAAATCAATAAAGTACTATAGACACAAAATTTTTGCCTGCGTGATTTCTTCTTTCAAACGCTGCGTTAGACATTGGGGTACATGGAACACCCCGTGGTATTCACCAAACACATAATAAATAATTTAAATTTGAATTTCTTCTTGACCCTGTTTCTGTTTCACCAACATAACGGTGGCTGTGACGTGTAGTGGAAATTAGGTCGCGTGAGGTGCAATAAAACGGCAATATAACTGCTGATACGTCGTTCGTTGTAATTATAGATCTTGGAGCCGCCGGCTGATTAAAGTGCTATAGTGAGTATAAACAACCTATCAGCGTTTGTACTAGTTTTCCCGTGCCTCTCGTGACCTAATGTTGAACTCACGTCACAGCCATCATTCGGTTCATAAAACCGAAACAGCATGAGAGAAAAAATTATTTTCTAAATTATTTATTGGCAGTAGGGGAATACCACACGGTGAACCATGTATTCAAAAAACTATGGCGTCATTTGAAAGGAGAAAACACGCAACAAAACTAGGTGTCTATAAAATTTCAGCACCCAATGAGACTGCCTTCCTTTTCTTTGCGTCATTTCCCACAAATAGATGAAATATTAGCGCGAGGCCCAAACAACGTTGTGATGGTGGTTTTTGAGGAAAGGAAATGGCGCAGTAACTGTCTTACTTTTTGATGGACACCTGACCCATGGGTGAGAGTGAAAGAAGAAATAGAAACAGGAGCAGTAGGGGAGGGCTCAGCAATAATTTCTACCAGCTGGGGATCCTTAACGTGCACTGACATCGCACAGCACACGGTACCTTTTGCGTTTCGCCTCCATCGAAACGTGGCCCCGGGTCCGGGTTCGAACCCGGGTACACCGAATAAGTCACCGAGTGTCCTAACCACTGAGCCAGTGCCGTTGGTAGTGCAACATTTACCTTTGTAGGCGCTCATCGTCTCCGACAGCAGGTTCTAAATAAAACCCCTCGCGATGGGTCTGTAGGGCAATAAAGGGAAAAAAAAATGGCTCAATGGCTGTGGAGCTCGGCTGCTGATTCCAAAAATACAAGAACCAATGAGTTCTTTCGCACGTTGCAAATCCCCAGCTGGTGTCGTCAATCTGGAGCCCGCCATAGCACCGTCTATCCTACAGCCCCAATGTCTACTCGACACGTTAAACCCGAGATATTGCTACTAGTGTTAACAAAAGAAGAATGTATAAATTGGTGCAGTTTCTTTTTTTAGAATCCGCATATTCTTGTTTGTGCGCGACGGAAATATGCAACGAAAGGCGGGCCCTTGGCAACGGTGGAGATGTACTAATAAGAAAAAATATAAATACCGATTGCACAAAAGGGCAATGCTGAAATACATGCGCTCGCTGGCATGCGATATTGATTACGCCCAGAAAGATGCTGCGATGAAATGTAACTGCGATGAAGTTATTTCGTTATGCCGATTTGCTGAAATCGTTCTGCTTCTAAGAAAAAATATCTGCCAGTCGCCAGCGCGCGGCTCAAAGCCTCATGCCAGCATAACTCCCTTTCTCTGCCCGCATATGGAAATTCCAGACGGTGCACACGTCAAGAAAGGGGAACCAGTCAGGAGGTTGAACTTGCGCAGCATATTCCTCCTGCATTAAAGTGCACTGTTATCTGAGCAGTGACCTCGTTGAACGCGGCGGTTCTGCGTGTTCATCCATCATGCGGGTTTTCCACACGCTAAACAGTCCTATGAACACGAAGAGTTCGCACGGAATTCCGAAGTTTTTCATCGCAGCCATAAATGTTATAATCAAATGTATGATGTCAATGGGTTTTTTAAGAGACTGCTTAAGTATGTCCCAAAAGAACACAGCATCGCGACAAAAATATCATTTTATTGCTCAAATTGATTCTCGTTGCTCGCACAGGTAGAAATCCACTGACCACGGCACAAATGTCCATTTGGCGTGAAGGTACTGTCTGTTGCAAAAGTTTACAGCCCACCACACCATTGAAATAAACGGCGCGGTGGGCTGTAAACTTTTGCAACAGACGGTACGTCCTAATATGTAAGGCCCATGTCTGAAGCGTGAAAAAGGTTTTTGTGGCCGATTGAATCTACAGTCGAGCCCACTTCTAACGAACCTGACGGTCACGCGAGTTCAGTTCGTTATATCTGATGTTCTTAGCAAGTGGATTCTTCTTACAACAGCCAAAAACACTAAGGCCGCTAAAAGTGGCGTTTATTTCTTATAAAACTGCGGCCTACTTGTGCAAAGCAGAGCTTGTCGCAGCTCTTTCCAGGCTATCTAGGGCGGTCATTTAATCCTCGCCGAGACCTTGCTGCCAACTATCAAATTCAGGGACGGGGTATCACTAATCATGGATGAAGTGTGCATGGAAACTGGTGGCAGGTCGGCCACATAATTGAGATTCCTGGCAGTAAGGAGAGCTCACGCTTGGTGTTCAACGTCTCCGTCAGAGCAGGAGCTTCTGCGTATTTGTGGTCCGCAGGAACGTAGTTGTCCGAGGAAACATCTGGTCGGCTATGGATCCACGAAGCGCGTTGCCACAAATCTGCATGTTCCTGGTCACGCGTGTTTTCGAGCTTCTTCTACCGTACCTGGGTTGACGCAGCGACTAAGTAGCTCAGCGCTTGTGGCGCAGAATGCATCCGTTGCACTGTCCGCTGTATGACAATGTCTGCACATAGTAGCGGCGCTAAAGATGGAGACGACTGGGCAGGCTATGCATGCCACGTGACCTGCATGGCCGGCAGGGATTTCAGAATTGTGAAATCGTTGCTGTTAGTTGATCCGCGACCATGGTCAGCAGCTTCGCTTTCGACGATGCCCCTTTCTCACGCGCACCGCGCTTCTTCCATTCGGAATGCTTTGCCCAGCCGGCGAACGCGTAGGCAATGATTGCCCTCGTAGGCCATCGACGCGGGTTTGTCCGGCGGTTACTTACTATTTCAATAGAGAGTTATAGCATATCGTTACCGTGTTTACTTCACTGTGTTACCGGATGCCGGACTTTCCGATTAGCGCTGCGCCCACCAGTGCCGCCTTTTAATTCCATTTCTGGGTTCACATGTTCTTTCCGGGGCGGTGTCGCGAAGGTTGAGAGGCGCTATTTCATCTGCGCGCTTAGCGGAAGAACTACCTCTACAACTTCGGGGTAGTTCACCGCGCCACCTCGTTCGCTGTAACCCAGTGGTGTGGCCAGATTTGTTCGCTGTATCTGCGACGAATTTGCGTTGCCCTTATGCGTATTTTCACAAGAGCACCACACCCGCTCGTAATAAGCGAACGTTCGTTATATGCACGGCCATTAAAGTGGGCTGCACAGTACATCCGCTGATGATACACTAGTATCAAGAAAGTCTAGGTAAGGCTGCATATGTAAGGGTAGAGGAAGTAATGACCGATCGCAGCATTTGCCATCTGCCTTGTGGAGAGGCCGTACAGGTAAGTAAAAGCGAAGAGTGAGAAAAGCGAATGGATCAGCAGGAAGCTTTCTCGCGAGAATGTCCAGAAAATACAGGCGAGCACTTAGTCGCCTATTAAGCACAGCTGCCAGAAAGGAGTTGTTTGCAGCTTTGAAAATAAATGGCTGAAATAAGTTGGTGGAAAAATGGTGCAGGCCAGATTAACCACTCTTTATTACTCCATCAAGGGCACCAAAAATTCTGTTGGCACAAAGGTTGGATTTCATAGCGCCCCAGGAAAAGTCACAAACATTCTATGTAGTGCAAGTATATCTACTTCCTCGCACAATGCTGCACTTGCAAGAATGTTGCAGCTGAACGTCGCAATGAAGATGTTGCCAATTTGTGTCCGTGCAAAAACGAAGCTTTCTCAACCCATCCAGGCGTGTGTTTTTTTATCATACTCTTGTTATCAGAAAAAAAGAGGTTGACGTCACCATATTAAGTCAATGTCGTAATTTCTTATTGCATTATAGTGAGAAGCCACGATTAGCTGTGTTTTTGAAGATACTGAGCTATAGGGGCTCGGGATGTATAACGGGAGTCACAAAGGTGATGTCGAATAGGTGATTTAAATGAAATATATTTGCTAAGTTCTGGATCTTAGGGAGCGCCAGTGCTCCCATGAGGCTCTCGTTGGGCGGCGGATGGGCGGTGGAGGGACTCTCGCACATTTTTTTACAATGCTATAGTGAAGGAGGGCGACGGAAAGCTCTCTGTCTGTGTGTAGGTGCCGCTACATGACAGTTTCGTTTCTCAGTAGTGCGCGGGAACGTACAGGGCGCGTGCGGCAGCAATTTTGGGGCCCTGTAAGTACACTGCGAACAATAATATCCCAACTGACTCAAGCTTCCGGGGAAACCTATTACTCGCGCGACGGGGTCTCCCAAACTGCTCAAGCAGGAAGGCTTTGTAGATGCAAAATCCACCGGCTTTTCGCCTGGCACCTCATAAGGTGGATTATGGCGTATACATAGCCGATTTTCATTAATTTCGAGTTCATTTCATTTTGCGGTTGTTGCTGTAGATTCATCCTTTTGCTGCGGACAATAAAATAAAATGGGTAAATTGAGAACATCTCGCATTAAACAATTTATTCATGCTTAAGTAACGCACTAAGCACGGCAAAAGGAAGGCAGGAGACGACACGAGCGCTGACTAACAACTGGTTATATTTTTCTCGAAAAAGTATATAAAGGCGCAGGACATAGGGAACAACCCCAAAAAACAAAAAAACAAAGGTTAAAACTTAAAAACCATACTGCGCATGCCCGTCACATTCGAGTCATGATGTGTTTTTCAACGAAATTCGAAGACCATCTTCCATAGTAGACGGCACTCTCCTATCTCGTGAATCTCACACAATTGCCATGAAAGCCTGACTCCTTATCTGCAAAATAGACAGATGATGAAGCAACACACTCATCTGCTTCCTTCCTGATCATAAAGGCCTCGACCAACACCCTACAAATGCAAACAGGGTTATTAAAGAAGACACTTGTCTTCTTTACTCAGGGAAGCAATTGTGGCACTCGAGGCAATGCAAAGCCAAGTTGTACGACACGGCAACTTTTTTCACCCATCTGTGATGTTCGAAGAAATGCCCACTGCTTCCCCACTTAGAAAGACAAGTCTCCTGTTTAAGCACCGTGATCGAAATTGTAGGGAGTTGGTAGAGGCCTTTATGTTCAGGAAGGAAGGAGATGAGCGTGTTGCTTCACCATCCATCAATTTCGTAGATAAGGAGTCAGGCTTTCGTGCCATCTGTGTGAGGTCCAGGAGATAGAGGAGTGCCGTCTACTATGGAATATAGTCTTCGAATTTTGTTGAAAAAGATGTCATGACTCGACTATGATGTGCATGCGCAGTATGGTTTTTAAGTTTTAATCTTCGTTCTTCTGTTTTTTGGATTGTTCACTGTGGCTTGCGCCTTCATATACTTTTCCGAGAATGTAATGACCAGTTGTTAGTCAGCGTCAGTGTCGTCTCCAGATTTCCTTTTGTCCTGTTTACTGCGCTGCTTAAGCATGAACCCTTACCAACTAGCCCAGTTTTATGTTATCGTGAAGAAATCTTTGCATTTTTTTTATTTTGTATACCGATGTGCCAGAAAAAATAAAACGCATAGCAAGGTTGTCTGAAACCCATCTGCGTTCTATTTTTTTTTTTTGTCCTGAACCCGTTTGAACCGGTTCGAGACGGTTCGAACCGGAACGGAATGGCCCTCTGGAGCCGAACCCGGAATTGAACCCGAAAGGCGTGAACCCGAACCCGAACCGAACCCGAAAAAAATGCCAGTTCGACACCCTGACCGCAAGCATCGTAAACGACGCAGTTCAAACAACATGAAGTGCAAGTTTTGAGCCGAGCCTGCGAACGAGTCGGACTACAACCAAATCAATACGCCACATAATGCGCGCAACATGAAAGCTACACCTGCAGAGCCTAGCAGAGCCAGCAGCGTGAACGGCGGGGCTAAGACAACGCGAAGCACGGCTTTCATAGCCCGCGAGCGAACGAAGCCATTTACAACATGCCAAACGGCATTAACTGCGAAGAAAGATTGTAGTCGCTCGCGCTTCACACCAAATCCTCTGAAAAACGCAACCGGCAACTGAAGAGCGGCCACTCACATCGTAAAGACGGGGATCCAGCTCATTATCAATGCTTCCCCCGCTGATCCTATGCAGCCAAACTTTACGGCGAGCCGCATTGCTTTTTGCGGACGCAATGACGAAAAACCTTTCTCACTGCCTCCTCGTTTGTTGCACCCGTAAGCACAACAAAAGTCGGCACCGCCGCAACGTGCACACACCATCAAAGCTGGAGAAACGCTCCCGCCAAAACTGTGCTGCACCAAAAGAAAACGAAGCAGGATTTCCACCCCCGACAATGGCGCCGGTGTCTGCTGCGAAGCCAAAAAGCGCGCGCTAACACGTGACCACGGCCCCTCAGCCAATGAGAGGCTCGATTATCTGGTGGCGCGCTAGGAGAGGAGAATAGTCGGAAAGTTCAAAGCTTTTCGCTACGTTTGCTTCATTGAGGGGTTTTAGGAGGCTAGCGGTTGTCTCGCCCTCTAGTATCAAGTGTACAATCCACAGAGGGGGCTATATCGCAACAGCCTCGTATGCCCGTCGTGGGAGGGCGCCGCCATCACAGCGGCGATGCGTTTCCCAAACTGGGCGCGCTCGCGGAGTGCGCTTAAAAATAACGGAGCGCGCCTTTCCTCCTTGCAGCGCGTGGAGCTTGACCTTGGCGGCGGCATCCTCCAGACAGGCCCGTCCGGGCCGACTGAAGACGCCTGGAGGGGGGAGATGATGTGTTACCAGAACCAATTGGCTGCGAGCCTCAACAGCTGTGCACCGCTCTGCGGCGAACCCAGGAACTGCTTCCTGGGCTCGGTGCTTTCAAAGTTAGCGCTTAAAAATAAACTCTACTTCATCGGTGCGCTATCCTCACAAAAACTGTTGCTTTAGGCTGCCTTTCCCTGCGAGCGTAATGTAGTGCAGAGAGGAAATTTTAAATCACTGAGCTTTCATTCTAGCGAAACAATGTTTTTTCCTATTGTTATATTTGACTGAGCCATTGGAGAAACTGCGTGCTCTGCAGCAAGGAAGTTTCTCTTTCTTAGCGGTCGTGCGGAGGGCAGTGTTCTTTCATGTGTTCTGGGTACCCACGAGAGGGGGCCTCAAAAAGACTACCAGGTCCTTACTTAACGAAGTCGGTATGATTTGCGTCTTAATCCGCAATACATTATTGCCCACACTCCTCAAAGCGAACAAGCAGTGGAGACGAATAACACTTCCGCATGTCAGTGACAGCAGAACTTAATGTGACTACTGAGCCTGGAGAAGAATTGCAAGGTAAGGACGTTCAGCAGTTCGGAAAGAGCCATTAATGCACATTCGACTCACGAGGCCTCGACAAATCGAGTTTCTCGAGGGGAAAAAATGTAATCCCGTCTTTTCGTCCTCCTTCAAGGCCTTCAAGGCGGAAAAGTGACTACAATAGATGGCAAGTGTATACCCCCGCGCCCGTTAGTGCACTTACTCCAATGGTCACCTGGAGCACAAATGGCACACTCTCGAGAGTGCCCTGTCTCTGGCGCACGTGTGTCTCTCGTCGTTTAAGCCCACGTGGTCAGTGCTGTCTTTGGGCATCAGCTGAAAGCGGGAGCCTTCGGCTGCGCCACATTAAGACACTGATGCTATTCGCCCACCAGAGTCCCTCATAGCATCAAGGTCTTAGTAAAAATAAATAAGATTCTTGAGCAAATATTCGGATCGAAGCCGTTGAGCCTATTTAGTGGCCCAATACAAACGCTAGCATACAGGTCAGCCGTTATGGTTCATTAAAGGGACACTGAGAACTCTAGTTGGTCTTTGCATTTAGTAAAAACCCACGTTTTGACACTTTGTTAGCTATGCTGTGTTTTTATCATCGGCAAAAGCCGCATTTCTCGATAGCTGAGAAAACTTAATTTAAAACTGAATTTTTTTTACAGCACTCAATTCAATATTGCGACGTCCATAAGGGAAAAGACTGCATGACGACCGTGTTTTATTTATTTTATTTATTGATTTACAAAATACTGCGGACACTGAGTCCAAGCAGGGTGGGCGAACAAGTCAATCAAGCCACAAAAAAAAACGCAACACTTCAAAAATGAACAACACAATATAGTAAAAATTGGTTAAAACTCATGGGACAATGGTTTAACTACCTGATTCCAATCTGTTATTGTGCGTGGAAAGAACGAAAACTTGTGTCTGTTCTAGCGAATATAGGGGTTAGAGAACTGGGATGGTGTTGACGAGTTTTTCTGGTTGGTGCCGGCGTTAAGTATGATGAGCGATACAAACCAAGTTTGTTATGTAATAACAGAGAAATAAATTCTAACCTAAGCTTTATACGCCGATGTTCAAGTAGTTCAATTTTATTAATCTCCATTAAAGTGGTTGGGGAGTGAGACCTTGCATATCTATTAAAAATAAACCTGACAGCTCTTCTCTGTATTCTTTCCAGATTTTTTACGTTAGCTTTAGTATACGGGTCCCACACTATGCATGCATATTCGAGTTTAGGTCTAATTATTGAATAATAACAAAGTAGCTTAAAGTTAGAAGGAGCATTTTTTAGTTTATGTCTTAAGCAGCACAATTTTCTAAATGCAGCAGAGCAGATATTGTTTATGTGCAAGTTCCACGATAGATTGCTACTTATGGTTACTCCTAGGTATTTGTAGTTGGATACTTGTTGAAGAGGGAGAGAGCCTAATTTATATGTGTAGCTATGAAGTATGGTTTTTCTGGTTGTCAGCATATAAACACTTTTATCAGCATTCAGATCCATGCCCCATCGGTCGCACCATTCGAAAACGTTGTTCAAGGCACTGTCCAGGTCACTTTGATCTTCCTTATTTGTAACTTCTCGGTATAGAATGCAATCGTCAGCAAACAATCGAATATGCACTGATGGGTTAACAACTTGAACAATATCATTGACATACAAAAGGAAAAGCAGAGGGCCCAAAACACTTCCTTGGGGAACACCGGATGAAACTGGAAGAGAGCCCGAACGTTGTCCGAAGTGAATGGCAGTGTAGCTTAACCTGAAAGATCCGCGTAGTTGTAGTGACGTCATCGCAGTTTCCTTGTGAAGACGGCCGACGGCGGCGAACCTGTATTTAATCTCGAAGCATTTCCCAGCTTACCAAAGCTATGTTTCCGGTAATAACACTTTTTGTCATTAGAACGCGGTAATAAATTGTCCCTCTAAAGAGAAATTATGTTACAAGCCTGCTTGAATTTCAAGAAACTGTCGCTGCCGGGTAAATTTAAAATTCTAGCCTGTTTTGTTTCAGTGGTAAATGGGTTTCAAGCTTTTTTATACACAGAATTCCATTAGTCTTTATCCGTGTTCCCAGTGGCGAAGAGGAAGATAAAAAATTCAGGGGGCACTTTGACTGTCTAAAGTGGGTAGAGGCGGAAGCGTTTTCCGCACCACCTTCGCTGTTTCTGTGGCACTGGAGGCGTCACATATATTTGAGTACTAATTACTGAGTGATGGCAAATCGCTAATTAATTGTTAATTACTGATTAATGCCTGAATGCTAATTAACTGCTAATTAATGCCGCTTAAGCTTCGCCTTTATGAGTGGAACGCGACAGCGCGTTGTAGCGCTGCCAGGAAGTCCACGGAACGCCACCACCCGTTCGGCGCGATGCCTTGCCCTTTGAACGCAACGCTTTGTGGGGAAAGGAAATGGCGCAGTAATTCCCTGTCATCTCGGTGGACACCTGAACCGCACCGTAGAGGAAGGGAGGTGGGAGTGAAAGAAGATAGATAAAGAGGAGCCGTAATGAAGAAAATTAAAATTGTATCTGAGGAAAGGAAATTACGCAGTAACTGTCTCACATATCTCGATGGACACCCGTCAAAATTCAGGGGGGCACTTTTTTGACCTAAAGTGTGGTCACTGATGTGTGGTTAAGATGTTAAGCTTCGCCCCTAAGAGTGGAACGCGACAGTGTCTTGCGCTGCCAAGGAGTCCATAGAACGCCATCGCCCATTCGGTTCTACGCCTTGCTCGTCAGTAAATTGGTTTTTGAGGAAAGGAAATGTATCTCTCATTTGTCGGTGGACACCTAAACCTCGCCGGAAGGGAATGGAGGAGGATGAGAGTGAGTGAAGACACCGTGTATTCACTAGACGCGCCTTTGTTCATTCCAAACCATTGAGCTGGCATGGAGGAGTGGATAGCGTGCTCGTCTCTCACGCCGAAGTCCGGGGTTCGATTCCTGAGCTCGACCAATTTCTTAATCGCTTTTATTTATTTATATGGCCTGACTAGTAAAGCTAATTAGGCTAATTGGGTAATTAAGCAATTAACTAAGCTCAGTCCCACTTACTTGGAGCATCACTATACGATCCCTTCAATTGGTTGTATGGTTACTAGCCAGAGTGCAATTGGCCCCGTTTGAAATTCGCGCACTGTGACATCACGACCGTTTCCACCAACTGAAAAGCGTGACATTTTCTGTCGACAACTGCTGCTTACAACGATGAGACATTAAAGGCTTCCGCCTTAAAAACTACCAATGTTCGTTCGCCTG
The DNA here is from genome assembly GCF_055824585.1 of Amblyomma mixtum. Taxonomy (NCBI): domain Eukaryota; kingdom Metazoa; phylum Arthropoda; class Arachnida; order Ixodida; family Ixodidae; genus Amblyomma; species Amblyomma mixtum. Next base: position 413,240,571 of record NC_143014.1, read on the forward strand.
GGGCTGAGGACGGGTATGCCGGATATACCATAGAGTTTCTTACTATTACCTAGAGGGAAAGCTGGCGGCGCTGCCCTTCAGCCACCATGGACGCTCAAAGCATCATGGGGCGGTGAGTTACTTGTTGCGGAACAGTCGTAGTTTTTCGGGAACACGGAGTGGCACTACTGAGATGTTTCATTCCGAAAACGCTGTTCGTGTGTGCGCAGACGACTTTCGCGCGAACGCAGTGTGCAAAAACCATAGTAGTAAAAACGCATAGACACACGGCGCCAATAAAAGGTTTCACTTTTCCGAAATGCCATTAAAAAGCTTATTTAAGTATCTAAGCAACAACATTTTTTTCGAAAACATATTTACTTTTAAAAATGCGCTTGTTAATTACGAATATTAGTTTTTATAGTGTTCACTACTTGGCCAATAGGAGAGCGAGTAGTCTCTTATTTTGGGCAAACTTTGCACTTAAATGCTTTTCTGCTCGTTTGTTGCAATCATTAGACAAGATATTGAATGTTATGACGTTTGTAGTTATCAAACAGCTTTATTTTTCTATTATTTTTTGGCCAAAAGTTGCAGTTCCGCAACAAGTAGCTCACCGCCCCATGATGCTTTGAGCGCCCATGGTGGCTGAAGTGGTCTCGAGGGGTCGCCATGCAAACTCCCATAGACGGGCTGCCAGCTTTCCCTCTAGGTAATAGTAAGAAACTCTATGGGATATACATAGAAGTAGGGGGTAGTCGGTGTTAAGGACACGGTTAACTATAGCTGTTTTGTAGTCGCGTAAAGTTGTGAGCGGCATTGCTTGATGTGCACCAAGAATTTAATCGCCAGAAGAATCCGTAAAAGAAGTTCTGTGGTTAGACAAGCCCGTACGTCTTTCTGCTCTTATTAGGAAGTTTCGTATGTTTGTACCCGTCACGCACTGCAGTGCCTGAGATAACCCTGTTGTGACTGAAAGCACAATCGTGGAAGAATAGTGCGTGGCAAACACAGCTGTGCCCTTGCCAATATAAAACGACCACTTGCAGCCTTTTCACAGTCATTATGCACCAGTGCCTTCCACACGTATAGCTGTTATGTGCTTGAAGAAAAACAGGCATTCAATAATATTGTTTTCAATGTATAGAGAAATACGATTTCGTTGCATATCTCCATTTTCAGAAAAAAAAAGAGCATATTTAGATTTTTTCTGTGCTTAGAGATAAGCAGAGTAACAGGGACAATTCATTATCTGTTGCAGATGAATGGCGACGTGGGCTAGTCGGATGTAGTTCATCTTGAAAACAAAATTCAGCGCACATGGGCGAAGGACACAGGAAGAGTAGACAATACAGGCGCCTGTATTGTCTACTCTTCCTGTGTCCTTCGTCCGTTGTGCGCTGAATTTTGTTTTCAAGATGAATTCATTGTTCATCGCGTTTTTTTTTATTACTGGAAGCGAGTTGCCGGTAAATACAAGGGAAGAATCATCTGAATGCCTTCGAGGGGCCATTAATAAAAGGACGAAACAAAAGAGCCCCTCCCCCGCCCTCCCCCTCCCCCCCCCCCCCCCCCCCCGAAAAAAAAAAGCCTTATCGCGCACCACGCGGAATATTTCGGTATGTAGCCCTGAAAAGCTTGAACACCACTTCTTCTGCCGGGTTGATAGATAACTTCAAAGTAATTAAAGAACCCTGTCACTATTACCTTAAGCTTCTACTTTGACAGCATGCAGTGGGAAACAGTGCGAAATACCTTTTTTTTGCCTTTGTGAACAGCTCCCGTAAAACACCACCTCTGAAAGAAATTCTGACGTTTTTACACGAAGCTAATCTTGAGATCGATCAACAAACTTATGTGAAACTACAAGACGAGTTCAGTGTGCTGCGCCATAATGAGGCGGTATAAAAACATTATTGGTGCTTATTGGTGCTAGAGAAATTCTTCCTGTTGTCACGACAGAGTAAGCTGCAGCAGAAAAAAAATTTGGGGGACACTTAAGGGCCGCCTCTTAGGGTATGCCGTGACCGCGTTAGTGGCGCCCTTCAGCGGTTTCTCTTCGCAAACACTTTTCTTTGTTCGCATTCATGTAATTATCGCAACACCGTTTCCGCATTCTTGCATTTTAACTGTTTTACTCTGCAGTTTACGCACGCACATAATTTTATTTATTTATTTATTTATTTATTTATTTATTTATTTATTTATTTATTTATTTATTTATTTATTTATTTATTTATTTATTTATACCCTCAGGGCCAAAGGCATTTCGGAGTGGAGTGGTTTAAAATGATAAAAAGAGGACAAAAGCAAAAATTCAACCTACAAGCGTCATGTTCCTGGTTATACAATTCAGTAAAAGAAATAAGCATAAGTTGTAAGCGCAACATAAAACAACAAAGAAAGGTAACAAAGGTAAAAAAGGTAATGGAGTACATTTGTTGTGAGCCTTAGTATACAATGACTTTACGCCGGCTTTGTGAGCGTGATCTAGCCGTGGAGAGATGAAAGGCGGAGGAGATGTGATTTCATCGCGTGGATTGGGACAACTGCGAAAAAAAATTACGAAATAAACATAATCGTGAAAATTTTCGACGGGAGGCTAAAGCTGGAAGGTTAAGCGCGTTTTTTCATGGAGTTGACACTTGCAGTGCGATTAAAGTTCAGGAGGATGATACGGACGGCGTTATTTTGCATGAACTCAAGCGCATTAATTGAATTTGTGTGGTTGGGGTCCCAAATTGCAGATGCGTATTCTAGTTTGTTACGGACAAGGGTTTTATACCACATGAGTGTTAAGGAGGTAGAGGAATTGGTGAAATTTCGGCCTGGGTAGCCTAGCATCCTGTTTGCATTGCTAATTATGGTGTTGATATGGAGCGACCAAGTTAGAGAGGAACATATGTGTACTCCGAGGTATACCAACATCACGTGGCGGCCTCGAATATATGGTATTAAGGCGAAAGCCTTTAATGGCTCGTACTGTCGTCCGTTAACAAAGCGTGTCAGACGCGTTTGACTCTGGAAGTAAAAAAGATGGAAGAAAACCAATGGCTGCCTCAGCTGGAGGAGGAAAAAAAATTCAAGGGGGCACTTTGTTGACCGCAGAGGTGTCACTGATGTGTGGTAAAGATGCTAAGCTTCGCCTGTAAGAGTGGAACGCGACAGCGTCTTGCAGCGCTGCCAGGGAGTCCACAGAACGCCATCTTCCATTCGGCACTACGCCTTGCTCGACGGTAAATTGGTTTTTCAGGAAAGGAAATGTATCTCTCTCGCATATCTCGGTGGACACCTGAACCTCGCCGTAAGGGAAGGGAGGAAGATGGGAGTGAACGAAGAAGACGCCGTATTAGCTAGACGCGGCTTTGTTCCTTCCAAATCATCGAGCTGGCATGGCGGAGTGGTTAGCGTGCTCGTCTAGCACTCCGGAGACCCTGGTTCGATTCCCCAACTCGACCAATTTCCTACTCGGTTTCATTTATTTACGTGGTGTGACTAGAAAGGTTAATTAGGCTAATTGGTCTTTGCCATTGTTCTAATGTCATGCATCATGTCCCGTCACTCACCTGTCAAGTGATGGAACTCTCTAGAATGTTCGACACAATGTCTATGAAACTTCTAACTATTAATGATGGTTAATGATAGTTAAGCATGACTTGCACATTTCGTGATACTAGTTAATGTATGGTTAGTGTTAACGTGACCTTAACTAGTACACTGATTAATTAGTGTTAGCTATGGCACAGGCGCAGTGCACAGTCCCGCATGCCACTTCTTAACTACTACTAATTACCAATTAGTCATTTAGTCATTAAGTACAATGATACAATATACACGTAACAATATAATCATGAAATTCCTTTATATCATGTTCCGATGTCTTTCGATTGCACCCGATTTAGTATCGATTGACTCTTGATTGGCATATGCCCATATAAGGCATGCATCTGAAACACAGACACATTTGCTAACACGTCTTGGTCACGACAGTATTAGGCATTAAAGGCTTTCGCCTTAATAAGCCTAGAAGCCAAGTTTGTAGACTGTAGATTAATTAGATCATTAATTATAGGCAAAAATGTCGAAATTGCGTCGAAATAGCGTGGACGTCGATATAGCCACGGGAACGGTGTGACGTCACATCCACCGGAAGTCGTCACGGCATAGTGAAATTGCCACAGAATGGTCGGACAAACGCCGGATTTGTGTCAAATTAGATGGAAAATGTGTAATTAAGCGTAATTAACACTTAAGATCCCCGAAAGATGTCTAATTTTGGTATCAATATAGCCACGGGAACGGTGTGATGTCACATCCACCGGAAGTCGTCACGGCATAGTGTCCTCAGCTTTCGCCTCCCAACACTTTAGTTGCCAAAATGTCCTTGCAATTTTATTTAGATGATAATGCACCGGTGGTAGATGATGTGCAGGAGAAGCGTAAAACTTTGCATTTAGCAGAATTAAGTTCCATTAGTAGTAAGTTTCACCATGCTGATATAGAAGTGAGATCGTTTTGTAGGGCATGCACGTCGTTAGTGTCGTTAATTTCACGAAAAATTAAGCAGTCATCAGCGAATAAGTGTATATCAGAGGATACGCAACAAGGTAGGTCGTTGATGTAAATAAGAAATAAAAGAGGGCCTAAAACAGATCCCCGTGGCACTCCACAATTGATTGGGGTGAATGGGGAGGTAGGGAGTGATTGACAAGCTGCGTCGAGTGATCCACCCGAGCGCAGCCATACGGCTACAAAGGAAAGCTGTAGAGCTTTCTCAGAAACTTCATAGTTAAAAGATTCATCATGGTCTGGGGTTCGAACCCGGGAAATCGCTTCTCCGGAGCAGTCGCTCTACCAACTCAGCTAACCGGGACGGCAAGCTTATGGCTGCACTTTTGTGGATGTCAATGAGTAATTACTCTCTTATAACAAATCTACTTCACCTTGGGGATCCCCCCAAATATTTGACCAAAATAATGTTACTCTAATTATTATCTCACTAAATTACCACATCTCTAGTTCATTCCACTGATTATCACATTATTAGACTTCAAATTAAGCAAACGCCGCGTACACATCACCCCCCACCCTCTTGTACATGAACCAAGTCAAAGCGCCTACTTGGGTCCGTCGGGAGCGTGCCGGTCTGGCGACCAAAGTGTCACGTGTTCGAAACCAGACTAAAATTTGTGGAAGTTTTTCTTTACGAAAGTCAATAACTTTACAAAATTGAGTTGTTTGAGACACGAGACGACCTTTAATTCGCATTACAAGTCCTCTTTTCAATTATTTTCACTCCAGACATACACGCGCGAAATCATGCGTGATATGGGTTTCCTGACATAACGACGCCGCCGGGACGACGATGGGTCTTCCGCTGAACGGAAGCCTCAACACCGTCGCTTTAGAATAGTAAGCCAAGAGTTTTAACTTTAGCAGTTGAGGTATCGCCATCCAATGCAGGGTACCTTAAGCAGCCACAAGGCAACATCGGACGATGACAGAGAGCAGGCGTTATGCTCGGCAAGGAACTTATTCTTTAATTACAGTTGCCCACCCGCGCAATCCTAAGCGGCTGGACCTATTGGTAAGATGGAGACTCGTGGTTCTCTACTTCATTGCCCGTGCGCCATTTGGCAGCGCTGTACATAAGTAACAGCAGGTTTCACAGAACTCTGAGCCAAGAAGGTATTTTTATCGTGCTTGTACCTGGGTGGTAACAAGAAGACAATAGAGTCACTGACGACTCTAGGATGTTTTTATTTTAAACCAAGCTACAAGCTCGATGAAAATAACTGCAAACAGAGGAGCGCTTAGGCGCCGCGCTGTTTGCATTTCTTTTTATCGCGACAGCGCAGTTAATTTCCGCTGCTATGGAGGCCAAGCGAGGGCAGCTTCGCACTTATGACCGCGGGTTGCTCACGGGGTCCGTCCTTTCAAAACTGTTGATCAACCGTCGTTACGACCAGTCGTGCGCCGGATCACACGTCTGCACCTTAATTCCCATGTGGAAAACTTCGCCATGTGAGGTCTGCCAATAAAATGCTCTATCATGCTCTTTCATTCCTGATGGCCCACTCCGGTCGTCGCACAAGGTTGGGCGTTTAATAATTGCTATCGTATATCAGACAGACTTAGCACAGCGGAGAGGTACTAATGGAGACGCGTGCCCGATTAGCTTAATCCTGCAGCGCCAGCGCACGGGTCCCACCCGTCCGCCCACCTGCATCTGCGCGTGCGCAGCACGCTTGCAGTAATCCGGTACGCGGCTCCTTTAGCATATATCTGCCCTGCGAAGTCTCTCTATTGTGCCGATGATGACGATGGTGTCAGTTTGGGAACAAAGTGAGTTCGGGTGGCACGTGTGCTTCAAAACATCGACGACTGAGGGTGGGACGATGCTCCCGGACTCCGCTGCAATATAATCGAGCGGTTTAAGGCATTATCTTTATAAAAGGTTCACTGGGTCCGTGCTGATGTGTCATAATAAGCGCATCGTCGCATAAAGGGGAGATGCATAGTTGGCTACCTGGATTCGGAAAGGGAGGGAGAGTGAGAACTGTATAGAAAAGTGCCACTTCCATGTAAAGGCCACACCCCATGAAAATCATGAAACAAAGAAGCAAAAGTTATTGCCCTTAACAAGCTTATTCATCACCATCATCATCATCATGAGCTTGACTGCGCCCACGGCAAGACAAAGGCCTCTCCCATGCCTCTCCAATGAACCCTGTCCTGTACCATCAGCAACGAATGAAACGCGAACAAGAAAACTGAGGTGGCAACACAAAAACACCAGAATATTAGCTCCTGGCGTGCAAATACAACAGAGGTCTGAAGACGAGTCCTCGCACTTTCTAAGAGGAATTGGTCTCTGCTCGTATTGAGCTTCCTCTGGCTAAGATTTTCTCATTTTTCTGTTCGTGGCGGTGTTGCTTTGTCCGCGCTTCATTTCTTGCTTAGAGTACATTTGCGTACAGGTAGAGGTCGAGTGATGGCGTAGGGGTAAGCACCCGCCTCGGGTACAAGGGGACCGGGGTCTGAATCTCGGTGCCGCGCAATTCTCCACCGAAAAATAAAACCCTCGTGTCGATGGAATTGCATAACCAGGCCTGGGATGCGGCCTTATATCGGTGACCAAAACCGACAACGTACTCCCTCACCAGAGCAGGATTTGGCCGCCTTGCCCTTCGCCACACCCATTAGAGAAGGAAGGGAGGTGCGCTGTTCCCTCACTGCCTCTACTCTGTGCAGTGTCTTTGGGGCCCGCAAGCAACGCTCAGTTTGCGCTTTGAATTTCGAACCACGCAACAGCATGGCAGCTAGAGGAGTACAGGGTAGCCACTCAGAAGACTCCTGCCACCCACCAAATCCTAAAATTAGCCTGCGTCTCAGTGTAAATGACCTGTGGATGGGTTCGGTTTGTGAACTAATCTGGCCTGTCACGCCACTCAACAGCTTCCAGAAATGCCTTTCAAAAACGGGCTCCCCACATTTTGGACGACTTCGCCCAAACAGGAATGCGAAACAGGAGACAAAGGCAAGAGTAAAGAAATGGCCATTTTACGCATAATCGGTCGGAGTGCGTCCGCATAACTACTCCAGTGAAGCTGCGTGCAAGTTCTCTACTCGTTGTAAAGCACGCTCTCGAATAGGCCATAGTGCAGCAAACACAAATGTAGAAAGGGGAAGAAATTAAATATAAATATTGCTATAATATTATGTGGCTTGCTTCTTGCAGTTTCTGTTTAATGGAAATATAAGACTGGAAGCTCTCAAATTGCTACTGCTTTTGCTCGACAATAGCAAAAGTTTGATGTATTAAAGGCGTCGCAGTAATTAACAAATGCGACGTATTGCGCACGAACGGAAACCCGACAGCTGAATCCGCCTTGTGCTTGCATATCTCAACACATTAAAGTACGTACTCCGCGCAGTGGCTACTCAGAGTATTCTATTCCGGCCTCTGAGTTACAACTCTGGAATCTCAGGGCAGAAACGGTCGTGCTTTCTTTTTATTTTTCATTACATGCGCGGTGAAACACACTAACTGTGGCAGGAGGCACCTACTCATCTTTACAGTGATTACCGGGGAAATTGAAAACTCCCACACTTTTCCCTCTTCCGGAGGATATAGCGTCCACGACGATAGCCACACCCCACGCAACTGCTGGGCATACGTGTCACGTATGCAGCTAAGACCTTCTTTCAGGACACTTGTCGTTCGGCTCTACGTGAATGCGGGAGGTTTTGATTATGATTATGGCGTTTGTTCCATGCAGAGAAAGCCGCTCGTACAGCTTTCGCGGAGATAACGCCATGTCTGTAGCGGGAACCACGCAAGCAACGAAAGTGAAAATAACAGTGGTATAGAGTTCAAGCCCTTGTATTCGGTAAAATTTGCTCATCGCTAGAACAATATTAAAGCATGAAATGAGTGCTCGCGAAGTTCTCAGACCAAAAAAATGCACCGTGATGTGCGTGATGTCAAACGTAATACCTGCGCTATTTCTTTTTCAAGGCCCTTCCATAAAAACAGCCACAGCGCTCGCTTTCACGCGTTTGGCCTAAAACATCTCAAGCAACGAGGTGGGTCTTGCATGCCATTGTGGATGCCCTCAGGCGAGTCAGCGGCAGTACCCTATGCGTAGGATTAATATACAGTCACTGCGCAGCACCAATTAATTTAGCTTAATTGTACCTCGCCTGAGTGACTTGAAGATGTGCGTGCTTTTTGCGCAATGACTTATTAAACGCCCTGACGCATAGCTCAAAGGAAGCCCTGACTCGTGTCGCAGGGTGTGTGCAGCAGTCGCATTTCGCTGCGTACGATACGCAAATACTTCGCTGTACTCAAGGTTCTGCGCGCGCTACGCGCTGTCCACGGTATTGTCCGTGATTAAAACTGGGCTCACCGCTGAGGCGAGCTCCGTATTAATGTACTGGACACTGCTTTCCTGCGCGCGAAAACGCCATCTATCCCTGCTGAGTATTCCCTCGAGACCAGAGGAGAAATTTGTTTCGTCAGCGCATCCGCCGTGGGGGCTCAGTGGCTTTGGCGTTCGGCTGCTGGTGCCAAGTTCACGGGTTCGATCCCGACTGCGGCGACTGTATTTCGATGGAGGCGAAATGCAAAAACGCCTGCATGCTGGACGATTTCAGTGCATGTTAATGAACACCAGTTGGCCTGAATTAATCTGGGGCCCTCTGCTACAGCGTACATCATACATTAGTTTTCACTTTGGCACGTTAAAACCCTACAATTTACAACTGCTTTTGCTAGTCAGCGTAAATAAAACGCAACTCGTAAGTCCGGGTGTTGCCCTGAAAGCAGACGAAATTTTTAGATGCAACAGTTCTTTTTATGATCTTTATATATAGGGTTTCCACTATATAGTGCTTCTACTTTTTATGCCTTCATTAATATGAAACAATGCCTCAAGGCGCATGTTTAGTTGAGAACATACGCGGCAGATATGTATTTAAATGAAAATCGCAAATTTTCATTTAAGCGTTTATCCATCTTCATCATGAAGCGCGATGCCATTCGCAATTGTACGCCACCTGTAACAGAAAGCCGATTTAGTAGGGGTAAGCGAATGATACTTTTCGACGATCGAATCGAATATGGACAGTTTTAGCTTTTTGCCATCGAGTCGACTACTAACAGTGTAGCTAGAAACCGACTCGAATACGAATCGAAAAGTTGTAGAACTGATCGGGTACGAATAATTTGCGAATATTCACGGAAGTAGCGAATAATCATACAAAACGATGAACCGTGCGGAACAACGAAGTGTTAGCGGTGCCTCTGATACTGGGCACTTACGCAGCTATAGCAGTAGCTTCCAAAAGACGCAACACTGATCTCCACTAGGGGTTATGCAACACGAAATCAGCATATTAACTTTATGACCGTTATTTTATGCGTATAGGAAGATTATCTTTTGCTACTGATGACAACAGCGACAGTTGCGTACGGACAATCGCCTTCCAGTGCGGCTAAACTTCTAAGTTTGCTTGAACCCTGGCGCGTCGCTCAACTTTTGAAGCCACGCATGAGCGAACCCTCCATCCCGCGGCAGCATGCTGTACGACGTCGGATTATAGGTCATGCTTATGGAACATTCGATATTTGTACCAATTCTTCAAAAAGTAATCGACAACTTGAGAAAATGTTCGATTCAAATCGAATAATATCGAACATGCACTATTTGATCCGTTAGACGAATCGAATAAGAGGATATTTGATTTGCTATTCGAAAATTTCGAATATTGGCACAACCCTGCAATTTAGACAAAGCAGCCAACTTGGAATGCCGCCCACTGCTGCAGAACAGCTCTTGGAAAGGTGACTGCATGGGATTGGAGTGAGTTAGGCTGCAGAAGTGCCGCGTTTGAGAAAACGATACAAGACACGCCTATGCATTACAACCTGCGCGACGTCTCAGGAGGAGGATATATCATACGCCACCGGCTCTTCGTCACCGGAAGACGAAATAAGCGGACTACTTTTGGCAACTGCAGAGCCGCGCACCGTCAGCAAACTGCGACGGCAGTTACCGTTTTGTGAGCCAACGCCCCGACAGCAGCGCGGCGACAGAGGCAGCATATACGGCGCAGGAAGTCGGTCGCGTCACGGAGCTTTATACCGGGACAGCGTCGCTTTGTTCCGGCTGCCCCCGCGCTGAAGCTTCAAGGTCGGCCGCGCTAGTGACGCACGCACATGGGTGACACGGTGTCGCAAGAAGCCGATATTGAGTTTGAAACAGAGGAATGTCATCCTCCAAAAGAAACTACCGTGAAGCGGACACTGCAGTTGGGCACGTATACACGCAAAGAGGAAAAAGCTGGAAAAAAGAAATATGCGATTCGGTTCGCTTAACCGGAATAGCTGCTTCGTATCAGGGCAGGACACGCGGAGTGACGTGCAGCCCGCAGAGTGGGGCGCTTGATCTCGCGTCACGCGGAACCTCGAAGTTGTTTTGCGAGGGTGGCAAAAGCGCCGGCGCAGCGAACGCGGTTGATTCGCACATTATCGCGGCTGGATAACACTTTCAGCGATTCTCGATCGAATTAATTCCTCAACACCGGTGTACTTTGTGGAGAAGACAACGCGTGTACGAGCAAATGGATCTGCCCTCACATCAGTTTGTTCACTTTCTGAGCTTTCTGTAAAGTTTAATCTTAACGCTGTACAGCGTTGGGCATAATGCGATAGCGCTTTTGGGCCCCTTCAGCACTCCAGTGGTCGACGGTAATAAAGAAAAAAAAAAACTCCAGCGGTAGAGGGTTAGTGCGCCCGGCGCACGGCCGAAACGGCAGGGGTTCGAATTCCAGCTCGACCATTTTTATATAGAGCACAATGCTTTTCTTTTTTTAGAGGCACTACGTAATGGTGGTGCCTGTGTTGTGTGATAGTTCTGAGGTATTTTAATTACCCGTGCGAAGTCATGTAGCTGCGATGTCACGACCCTCTCGACCAATCCAGACTTTCAGCTCACGCCAAGATTTTCCTGGAGAACAGTGCCACCTTTAAAATTTTTCCCTCTCCGAAATTGTGTGAAATATTTGACAGCCCTCCACTGAACTTCACCTTTTTTTCCTTTCTTTCTTTCCAGCCGATTTCGCAAGTAAACTGGGTTTGTGGACAGATTTTTTTTTTTTTAAGCGCGGATCACAGAGGCCAGGCTACACCGTTGTTCACTTCAAAACAGCGATCACAGAGTCATTTTTGGTGTAGACGTCATTAGTTTGAATTGAATGGAGGGGAAAAAATGGAATGCAATTTTGACAGCAATAAATGTGTCTTTTGCTGCACAGCAAAAAATGAACACAAGCGGAAAGAGCCATATAATCGATTATTACTGAGAATAAAAATTGGGTGGAATTCTCCTCAGTGTACATTTAAGCTGTGCGGACCACTGCGCATTAATTCACGAGACCTGCGTAGGAGATGTATTTTCCTCACAGTATGAAGTTTGGCTTGCTGGTTTATAAAGCTAGTAAAGGGCGGGCCGAGAAGAAGACGGGCGACATGGTTGTCTTTTTCTTTCCAAGAGCTTTTATATAATTTAGAAGCTTTACAGTTATATGGGGGATTCGAAGAAACACAAAAGAGGATTCATATATTGTCACTCGGATTTTAGTAAGTAGAGCTCCCCTTCATCAAACTTAATGTTCTATTGCTTGTGTAAGTCGCACTTCCTTCAAAGTATGCATTTGTATGTCTCGCACCCCGACTCCACTTGCGCCACCGCCCGCGACGTAAATGTATAAAACCTATAAAGGTTTTTCACATCAGTAGCACCTGTGTTCTTGAAGTCATTTTCGTGTCAAGGTCTTCAAATTTGCCTCACTTTCTACTTTCTCCTATGTAAAGGTTTGCCCGGCCATTTTTCTTGTTATTGACTAAAAACATCTTCGGCTTGCTGGAATACCAACTCAAAATGATGTTTTTATTGTATTCTTTGGCTTACGGAAAGCTTCGTGCCCTCCTTTCTCATTCTTTTTCTGGTCACCTGCTTGAATACATCTTATTCATTAGATTTTGGCAGCTTTGGTCTGAAATTCGTATCCAGTATAATACGTCGCGTTGTGGGAAGTCGGCAATCAGAGCGAAGAATTTTTAAGAAAATGTTGCCAGCACTGATTTCAAAAGAAGATGAATGTACAGATGGCCGTAGAGCAGCGTTAATGTCCACCCTATGATAGGACAGGGCAGCGTCATTAGCGAGCAAGATATCGGATAACGCTCGGTTGGCCCATGTACGCAGGCCAACCGGCCGCACACGCTAAGCGGAGAAAGCAGAGGGCAGCACTTCATTGCCATGTCGAGTGGGGCATGCGCTGGGGTGCAGCACTGAACGCCTCCAGGCAATGAAACGTCCTCAAGCAGACCAGCCATGCGGTGAAGCGGATGCGCGGAGCCATGTACTGCGTAGTGACTGGTCGGCTTCACATATGTCTCGCTGCAGCGTCTTATGTTATCTACAGACGACCTGAGATCTCGGGGTAGTTCTGCGCATTGAACGACGTCATCACATTGAGAGCTCATATGACCAATTTAAACGGTGCGGCCCATTAGTCAGATTAATGTGTCATAGGTGACGAACCCCGAAAAAAATTATCCTATCCCATTTTTTTCTTCCATATCCCCCTCAAACATGCAGCTAACGCTCCTGTTATCGTCTGATTCGCGCTCATACATCTAGGGAGCATGGCGGGAACGCAAGTAGAAATACAGGTGCTTGCCTGCAGTAACGTCTGTAGTGGTTAGCCATAACCATTCCATGCCACGCAAGCCACGTGCCTGCTCACGACTGTGTTTCTGGCGAGCAATATTGCATTCAAGCATTCTGATGTAACCGGTCCCAAAATACGACAAAAAAAAAATTGTCGTCCTGTCGCTACGACATATACTTCTTCAGTATTGCGAAGATGTTTGTTGTCACGACAGAACTGGGTCTGTCGTTACAATACTACAGAAAATACAGTTGTTGCTACAAGAATTTATGTTGCCAGGTCTCAATATACTACAGGAAAATCTGTTGCGACAACAAAAAAATTTTCTATTCTGTTTTGCGATAGGGCGGCAACAGCGTAATTATTCGGTTATTCGGCGCATTCGACAACGGCAAAAGACGACGAAGCAAAGAGAGAGAAAACCTTTATTATTTACTGTGGAGAAGAAGAATAAAACCTTTATTAAAGCGTTGTTAGGGTGTCTTCTTGTTTGGATGGAGCCCTCATCCAGGGCGCCATTGTCGCCTTTTCTATATGATGGCTGCACAGAATTTTCGTATCCCTGTTTACCTCGCAGCAGCAGATATTTTCATTTTCTCTCGTTGTATATATATATATATATTTTTTTTCAACCTTATAACTGGTTAAATCCGTTTCATTTCGCCACTTCCGTTGTCCACACATACGCTCCATTTCGGGGGGCGTGCGGATACTCTTATACTGTTGCCTGCGTTGCAGCAGATGTGTGCTCACCATTTGTGACGTCACGGGTCTCCCGTGGTCTTTCCTGAGGGTCGAAATCGAGGTACGTCAGAGCGAGTTGCGCGAGGCCAGCCAATGGCGTAAACAATGACGACGGCGGAGGGAGTTCCAAAGGAGCCGTGCGTTACCTCAGCGGTGAACGATGGTTGCCTCTGGTGTTCTGGCAGCCACCTCTGCGTCATCGGTCGGAGCTCTATATGCCCAAAATGTAGGCGAGCGACCGCTATTTACAAATGCTGTTGCCAGTTCTTGTCCCGCGTGCGGTGTTTCTCCGCTCTTCTACCCCTGAAGTGGAAAGAGGGGGACGCATGATCAGTGTATCACCACAATTGGCGCAACAAAGTTGACGTGCTTATACAGCACGCAACAAAGAGGCCGCCCTTGTAAGCAGGGCTCCCCCAGCGCCACAGTGAGTGCGATTATCCTCGACTAGGCCTTTCTTGGGCTCTGTTTCTCCGAGCTGCGCAGGCTTCTCGCGCCTCCGGCGGTTTGTTATGTCTGGCCGACACCGAGCTAGACGCCGAGGTGGTAGCGCCCAAAAGCACGCCCAGCTCTGCTTTCTGCTGACGGTGTAAATCAGTGGGCAGTCGCGCTTGCCTGCTTGACTTGGTTATAGTTAGGCAACGCGCATCCCCCTCTCCACCTCTGCTTTCGCCATCCTTTCACTCCTCGCTTCTCATTCTCGCAGGCAGCCTTCAGCATGCACGTGGCTCGAGCATGTTTGTTTGGGACGGCGCCTCAGTGTCCGCCCCTGAGACCTGAGATTGCGGGCGGATCATTCGCACGACGCAGTACTAAAGACAAAGCACCGATTTGTTTGAGACCCCTCATCTGTCGTCGCTTGTGAGGAGTGCCAGGGGGGGATACATGTTGTGCTTGGATACATGTTGCAACGCCGCGTGATATTTGGCACAAAGATGCGGCGCACGTCTCAAAAACTCGACACAAGCTGATATTTGTTGACGCTTTGCGCGAGTTGTTAAAAAACCGCTTTCTTATATGTATAGTACATCAAGTTTCCTGTTTTCCCCACCTTCCCTGAACGCTCAAGAGCATACGTGCTAAAGCCACCTTTGCTTCTTTCGATCAATGCTCCATCAGTGTTCTCATGACGACAAGACGGAAACTCTGAGTGTTAAGGCCGCCGTTCTCGCGCATTCCGTTACTTAATTACCTTGCTAGGGAAGTTATATAATCGCTGGTTGAATTTACATAATCTCGGTGCTGCTGAGGCACTGCGAGACGAAACAGAATTAGCATGTACTACACGTCACCAAACTACAAAACTGAATTTTGCTTGCGAAAGAAAGGAGCGCATACAATATGCATTGTTTGTTTTTTTTTTTGGGGGGGGGGGGGCGATTTCGTTCCATGGCTGGCGCACTTTTGTAAAGGCCGGTAAATTTCTTTACGTCTCCAAGAAGCAAGAGATCGTCTGGTTTCTGTTTAATGCAAAGTACGCGAGCGTGTGTCAGTGAGTGAGTTTGTATCAGGTACCGAGCTCTGCGTGTTGCATATCTTGGAGAGTTTATGCCGCTCAAAAATTTAGCAAAGAAAAAAAAAAGACGGCTGAGGAACTCAACCGTCTCAGGAACTAAGGAACTCAGCAGATGACTCTGTGCGTTGTTCGCGCAGCTAAGCATCCAAGTAAGCACTACGAGGCTACACAGATCCATTTCTAAGTGAGCTCTTAGCACAAGGAAATGACATGCTAAAACTGCGTGGGAAGGGGATCGAGAGGCAAAAGGCATTAAAAATGATGGAGTATTAACTGTAAGACTACCAAATCAAGTAGTGCTGAGAAAATGAGAGCATAAGACGCATCGGCTTTCTGGAACCGTACAAGGCGGCAGTCTTCGCAGAACTGATCTAGAATAAGCACAAAGAAGTTTCAGCAGCGTTCTTCACGCGTTCGCCTACAACATCGCAACCAAAGAAAGTTTGAAAAAAAATACTACAATGGTTTTGGAGCTTCTCATGTCCCCTTCAAGGTTGCCACTGCCTTGTTATTCTACACGTTGGAAAGAGATCCTTCGTAGAATGAACCGTTCCCTGTTTATTCTGTCAGCGTACAGGCTGTAACTACCACTGTGTTTTCCTGTCCTCCCGATTGTTATAACAAGGGTCAGGAAACGTAGGGGTTAAAGAAATAAAAAATTTGAACTTCAGCACAGCAAAAATGTCTAAAACAGGTGCTTAAAGCCCAAAATAGTTTTCTGTGACATTCTTTAGTTTTTTAGCATTGCAGTTAAATAATACTAATATTCGAAAATTCACCAAAGTCGAATTCTGTATACAGCTACACTAAGAGGACAGTGCCCGATTAGTTATATTATACTCCTGTCACACGGGTACAGCTGCATTCCTTTCAAATTCCTTCGATAGAAGTAGTCTTTATCTCGAGGGACATGCGCGCCGTGTCACACGCTAGTCCTTAAGGGAGAGAAGCTTAAAGAAGCTCACAGCGAAAGAAGATTGAACATCTCCCTCGAAAGGTGAAGGTTGTACTGACGTTTCCCATGGCTTTACTTACGAAAAAATAAATAACTTTTTTCTTCAATTATTTCACCTTTACTAGTAATTATACTAGTTTTTATCGCATAAAATAAGTATTCCAGTTGGTTAGTAGTATTTAATGCTAGTGACTTTGCTATACTCATACTCGGCGCCTGACGCTTTACCTTGACTACGCCATTTTGTTTGCTTCTGATCTGTCACGCGCATGCACGCATCTCGCACATGTAGGCGGTGTAGCCTGTGTGGTATTCCCCCAAGCCGTGTAGCGCTGTGCTGGACGACGCATTCTCGCAAACCGCGCAGCCTCCGCAAGCGAAGCGTCAGAGCGGATAATTCGCAGAATCGCAGTCAGGTGCACGGGTATTGCACAAGGCCGCACATGGTGTCCAGCAGAACGGACAAAAGCGCTGGCTGTGCTGAAAGCGTGCCCGTTTCTTTATTGCAAAAATGTTTTTTTTAATTAGATAATTGCATGTTCTGAGAAAAAAAGACGTATACAAAATATTTGAATCGTTTTGAACGTTATTCTTTTATGTGTTTGTACTGTATACGAACAGCGCCCAATGGGCCCCTGGTGGACTCTGAGAGCACCTCGCTTCGCTACAGGCCGTGTGACACAGCGACAACTCCTTCGAGGCGAAACCCCCATGCGCTCCTTTTGGTCAAGGAAGTACAAGAGAGTTCCGAGTCGACTGCGTGACAGGGGTGTTAGTCGACCACTAGGAGTTACTCACCTGGAAGCACACTGCGGTAAATGCATCCTCAGGTTCTCGCAACTGAAGCTCCTGCCATCTGAAGCATGGACTTAGACTTTGAAAAACTTTTGTTTGCACCACAGAAGGCAAGACTGGTGCAAACTTGAAGCATGAGTTCACGGAGGCTTAGCTCAGGTGCTGCTTTTCACTTGTGCATGACACTGGTATTGTGGAGATGAATAAATTCTACTGAATTTTTGTCTCGCACGGGACTTCCTCATGTAGTGCAATTAGGCACCGGCAATAATGCCTTCCAGGACGCTTTAGGTAGCTTCAAATAATAAACAAATATCGTATGAAGGCATGTCCTCTCCACGTAGCGCACGTCTGCACTGCAAAGCACTCGCAAGGTCTGGATTTTTTTCCCCCCGGCTTCTACCTTTACTCCCGTCCATATTCCCGGTCCATGTCACAGGACCGCGTCTTGTGAGCTTCTTACTGGATTGCTACAACGAAAAAAAAAGAAGCTAAGGAACCGGCATCCTTGCTCCATCTTAGATATCACTACTTTCCAAACATAGAAAGACAGCAGGTACGCAGAGCAGGACTCAAGGCGCCCTTTTCCTCGTCTCGGTCACACAGTATCACCAGCACCCATTCCTGCCGAGACAGACACCGAGAGCAGCTCACTATACGCACAAAACACACACACAGCTCGCATCGCGGCGAGCGCCCTTCGACTCGGTTAGTAAAGTGGGGGGGGGGAAAGAAGCGTTCATTTCCCATGTACACGAGGGCGTCATCAAGAGAAAGCGGCGCAGAAAGTGGCGTTCGGGACTCGAAATAGCAGCGGCCGACGGCGTCCCTGGTCCGCTCTCGCCCCCTCCCCCTGCGCAGCATTCTTCGGCGCCAGTAATTGACCCATCATCGCCAGACGGGTTACGAGCCGCCGCCCCGGCCGGCCGGGCCCGGCGGCGGTCGCCACTGCCGCACCTGTCAATCGGTCTCCTCGGGTGGGCCCGGGCCAAACTGCGCAGTTAGCGCGGCCATCTCTCCATTTCTGCTCATCGTCATCTTGAGGCCTGCCGTGGCTGTGTTTACAAGCACGCGCGCGAGCTGCTGCCCCGCTCGCCGGACGGCCCCGACGGTTTGCTTGGGTGATCCGGCTTTAAAGAGCGGAGAGGAGGGCCCGCCCTGAAATCATTTTTCCAGCCACCAGAAGCAAAAAAAGAGATGGGAGCGCGCGCCCAGCGATGAGCCGCTCTCCAGCGAGGGGTGCAAGACGTGTTTATTTGCCTCGGCCGCGAAAGAGGCGCACGCATCGACGGAAGCTATTACCGCGGCCACGTCTTAAACGAAAGAAAATAGAAAGGGGAGTCTGCATTGGAGGGGGAGGGGGACAGAATTGGCAAGCGAGATTTTCAGCGACCTTCGACTGTAATCGGAGAAACCGGAAAACGAGAACAAGAGCAATGTATTCATGTCGATGAACAAGGAAGTGCTTGATGCGCGTCGGGCCGAAAGAGCGCGGGCAGGGCTTCTTTTGTTGTTCAACGCCGCCGCGCGGTCGACGAAGAGAGCACTACTGTGTCGTCACGGCATGCGCTCTATGGCTTCCCCCGTAATCGCCCGTTGTCGCAACGGAGTTCTGGACTCCCCATGGCTATACAATGGGCTCTTGTGGAGAGCGTAGGAATGGCCTCCCGAGCGAGAATTGCTTCCGCGAGATATTTAATGCGCGTCACGTGAATACCTTCTCCGGGAAATTCTGGGCTGCAGTCTGGTCTACTAAGCATCGCTGCTGTCAGCAGCCGGAAAAAGAGCGAAGGATAGCAAAATGTTATTCAACTATGGCGACGGTGGTCTAGTGGCATAAGCATTCGCCCGGTATGCAGGAAACGATAAGCTCGACCCCCGGTGCCGCCAGGTGCCCACTGGTCTTCCAAAGGGCACAATATTTCCACTGGCCTGGTTCTCGCCTTCTCAGGTGTGAAATGCTTAGGAAAATGGGCCTTCGATTCCTCCTCGCGCACACCAAAACATGTTAGTCCGAGCTGACTCGGGATCAGTAAAATTAAAGGATCATCGATTAACCGAAACTACTGCTTGGAATTCCTAAAGGTGATAAACTTGTTTTCTGCGAAGCTTTTCCAGCACGATTTCCTGAATTGTTTGCAAACAAGTGGATTCTGTGCAGAGCCATTGCGTCGCCAGTTCTTGAAGAAACAGCGATGCAGCTTTGAGTCTTGTTCGCCACTCGCAGAACAGTTCAAGAATGTTTACAGAGACAGCGCTGCCAAAACTGGAGGACGCCTAAAGAGTGGAACGGGACAGCGTGTTGCAGGTGGTGGTGGTGTAAATGAACGCAGTTTTCTTGTTTTAATTGTTTAAATTAATTAACTGGTCGCTTACACGCTCTATTTTTTAATTACCATCATCAAACGCTGGCTTTTGATTCTGCGCATTTTGACACCTTTGAACCCATTTTTTCATTTTTTCATTTCTTTAATTAATCGATTAATTGCAATGATTTCATTAAATCGTCATCGCCTATCGCACACCAATCAATCATCAATCACTAGAGCTACAAATTACCATGAAACGACTTTTCTTGCGCAGCCCCCGATTATATCCGACGCGCAATGCCGACTACGCCGACGGCTTTGAATTCCGACCGAACGAGGTGTATAGACTGCCGCGTTATATCGTCAATGTGCCCAAGTGCACAAAAAGAAAGCAAGCAAACGTGGACCAAACATCAAGATAAACTCCGCGGTTGGAAATCGCCATTTTCAGCACCGGTATGAATCACACAAACCGAATGGCAAATATCAAATAAACCTTATATAAACTATATAAGGTTTTCTTTTTGTAGTCCTTTTTATTTTTTTTACTTTTGTACTTCTGTTCTCAATATTTTCGTCCTCTGCCTCTAGCATCTTTCAATATTGTTCATATATATAGCGCTCTTTTTGTTCTATGTATTGTTTTTTTTTTCACTGTCCCACCCCTCTGTAATGCGAAAGCCCTGAGGGTAAAATAAATTAAATGAAAATGAAAATTAAATGTGGGAACTGGCTGTTAAACTTGCTGTTAATGGGTTGCTATAGTTGGCTACAGAAAGTTTCACAAAGTATAAGCTCTTCCAGTTTGCGCGACAAGTTAGGGCGGCCTTTACTTGAAAACAGGCGAAAATATTTCAGACTCTTTATTTGATAATGTGCTGAATAATAAAACTGGTATTCTAAAAGAGAAATACTTAAATGAGCCTAGTTACATTTCTGCCCGCACTGACCAGGCACTAAAAGTGCGCGAGTACAATTCCCGAATAAACTCATTCAAATATAGTTTTTTTTTTTTCACGAACAATACACGATTGGAACAGTCTACCTGCACAAATCGCTGCTGCCCCTCCCACATCTTTTCCGACCGCTTTGCAAAACCACCTGCTAATATGATTGTAATGTTATGAATTGATTTGATTTGAATATGACCGTTAATATCAGTGGGGGCAATGTTACTCCTCTTAGTGTATTTTGTTCTTTTTACTAATCATTTCTAAATTTTTTGATTTGCTAGCGCAGTGCTGTGTTTTCTAATGTTCTTGTTTTCTTTGCTTGTGTCGTGCGCATATTCTTCTTTATAAAACGTTTATTTTCGTTTTTGCTTTTCCTTCCAGAGTCCATATGTTTTCTGAATGCAGTTAAAATACGTTGCATCATTTTCCTAATTTATTGTATATATACGAATGTCGTTTTTGTGACGTTCCCACCGACAACAGTGCCCCAGTGGAGGCGCCCTACGTATTTTGCATACATAAAATAAATATAAAAAGCACAGAAAAAGTCATGGCTGTGCAATTTGAACCGATTCGCAATTACATAACAGGCCTATACATCGTTGGCCGGTTTCTAAAAGAAAAATAGACTATGCTTTCACACGCCCATGTTCAACATTTCTGAACAAAAATTTTGAATATTGGAAAATTGTAATGGACTGTCATGGAAATATTGAAGGTAATAGTCCATTCTTCTGATGTGTAGCAAAAGTCTTTCTTTTAAAGTTTTTTCATCGTTCGCATGGAGCAGTTGAGACTGCCATAGAAAACCAATGTAGTACGCTTTTGACGATTGCATAATAGCAAAAAAAAATGCAAGCCTTTTGACGACGGATCTGCGCATATATTGATTAGCGGAACCTTATAGTGAAATCTTACAATATATCAAAAAATTGCGTTCATAAGCAATTCGTTCAAAACCGTTTAAAAATGCTTTTGTAGAGAATTGTTTGATATGAAACAGTAGTGCTGCCTTTCACCCGCAAGAAGCCAAAGAATATCCGCCCCTGTTTCGATGGACAACCTTTGTTGACTGTCAAGTAGCACCGTTCCCTGGACGCAGTTCTCGACTCACTGCTTTATTGGGCCACACATGTAAAATCTCTCAAGGTGCCGATGGACGACGTGATAAGCGTTCTTCACAGGCTTGCATATAGTACATCTTGGGGCAGTTCTGCGCCATCTGCTTCCACCGTGCACTGATATGTAAAAAAATTGCGTAATCTACACCGATAAGACGTGCGGACTCTCGCGAACCTAAGAGGAACGCCTAAGAGGCTGATAGCTAGAGGCCTTCGCGTGTGTTTGGGTGTTCCTCAACCCACTTCCAGTTCTCTGGTCGTTGCATAGGCACGGCAACCTCCATTTAAAATGTTGCGAACAACTGAGACTTTGCTGGACATTTTTCATCTGAAGTACCAGCATGAAAAGTACCCATTAGTTTCCGCGTTGCAGCAACGAGGTAGAATCCATCTACATATAATGTTTTAGAGCATTGCTAACTTCTACCACATTATCCGTTTAAGAAAGAAGATCCAGCGTATCCTCCGTGGCTCCTGGTGGCTTATACGATCGAGTTGTCTTTCGAAGCGGTAATTATAAACTGCGGCAAGGTTATTCTTGCTGCTCAGTGGTTATCATTATACGATATATATGTTCTGCTTTCTTATCACATTCAGGTGTATTCTGATGAATCCACAGTCTTCAAATATTTATACGTACTGCAGCAAGGGGGGGAGAACTCAGCGAGAACAATCAGTTGAAAGAAACAGCAGTAAGGAAACCAAGCTCAAGTTTAGTTGCGCGACGGCAGCGCCGCTTTTCTCCCCTAGCGACGAATCCCGAAATGTCGGGGCGCCACCGGTGCAGCCGCTCTGCTAGCTTCGCGCGCATGTGCGGCGGGCGAGTTGCGCGAGGCGGAATTTTCGCGACGACCGAAGCGGCCACGGCAAAGCAAAGCGTAGGTACAAAGTACTGTTGTGTCGTGGGCTGCCACAACAGCGCACGCAACACTAAAAAACGAGATGCATGGCAGTACGAGAAAGGCAAGCGTGTGTCACCGCAGTAAAGAGAATCAAGTATTTTTTTCCTGGCGGGTCTATCTCGCCTTCTGCGCTGGCTATGGCAGGCTTTTGCCTTCTTTCGTATCTAACAAATAAGTCAGTAAGCAACGGAGGGCATTCTCGCGACGAGTGTGCTATATAGTGCTCGCATTCACTGGCTTCTTCTACCTGCAGGAGTGTTTGTAACAGTCGAGTTACGATTGCATGAGGAGAAGAAGATCGCGTCTTGATACCTCGTTTTTTTTTTATCAGACGAAGCAGTCACTGCTGCAATTCTCTCATTTCCAAAAAAAAAAACGTGTGCCAAGGTGGTTTAATAAGGAGAATGGAAAGTTCGAGTTGGGTGACTCTCATTTTGAAGGGACAAAACAGCGTGAATGGGGACAGTGGACGAGGTACAGCGCTTGTAGTGTGTGCCGTTCGTCCTTCGTCTACTGTCCCCGTTCGAGCTGTGTTATCCCTTTAAAATGAGATTTCATAAGTCCGCTGTGATAAATGCATTGTGATCATCATCGTCAGCCTAACTATGCCCACTGCAAGACAAAGGCCTCTCACCCATATCTCTGCAATCAACCCTGTCCTTTGCCAGCTGCGGCTACCCTATCTCCGCAAACTTCTGAATCTCATCCGCCCACCTAACTTGCTCCCGCCCACTGCTACGCTTGCCTTCTCGTGGAATCCAGTCCGTTACCCTTAAGGACTAGCAGTTATCCTGCCTTCGCACTACATGCCCTGCCCAAGCAAGTTTCTTAATCTTGATTTCGACTAGGATGACATTCACCCGTGTTTGATCCCTGACCCACTCCGCCCTGCTTGCAATGTCGACAAAGTATGTCTTTTGGCTCAGTTGCTTTGTTTTGCCGCTTTCTTATTTCGGTATTAACCTTCAAATAGTGCTCACAAGTTACTCGGTTCTTTCAAAGTAGCTGCCTTCGGATGTCGGACGCGCGATACAACAGCGCACCTGTGGTTCAGCACCACTCACTTGTAACACCATTTTCGTGCCACATGAGTGCAAAATACTCACACAGATATAAAGTGCAAGCATCGCTTAAGAACCAATGTAAATGAGAGGAGTAGTTAGCCTGGTTTTACTGGGATTAAAGTTCATCTGCCTTGAGTGGGTTATGTCCCAGTACCCGGAGCACCCATATTCCGTACTTTACCAAGCTTTCCAGTCGACTAGAATGCATGGCCGTGGAGCTTGTTTGATGCGAAGCATATTACTAGAGCTACACTACAGCCCGTCGAGCGCGGCGGTGGAGCTACCATTGACCTTTAGCCACGTGACACCACGTGACAACATGACGTCACAGCAGAGGAGAGATGGGCTGCCGGCTCGCGCGGTCGGCCGCGGCGGTGGAGGCTCCACATCAGAGGCGCTGCAGCTGACCACGTGACGCTACAGCAGCGGTATAAAGCTAAGCTTGCCTCGCTCTCCGGGCACTTACGAGGCGGCCAGGTGTTGGGATGCCGCCTAGAAGCAGGGCTGATTTGAACGAGAAGCGAAACCTTCAGCGTGCCACAGAGACCAATGAAGAGCGGGATGAACGTCAACCAAGGAAAGCCATGTATTACCAAGCCTAGCCATCAATATGCTTCGCATCTGACTAGGCTTAACCTTAGCTAAGCCTCAGCCATTTTTTTTTCTCAGCTCCATATACTCCTTCGAATGTACGCAATTTTCTTTAGTAAGGTCGCAATATATATATATAAGCAAACAAGGGAAGGGGATGAGGGGCTCGTTATAAATATGAGAGAAGCCAACAGCCACAGAAACCAAGGAACAGAGGGGATTTTTTTTAGTGAATTTATTCATTTTGTGCTGTTGTTCGATTTAGAATATTACTGAATATGTGATCGCCTAAAGCTAATTGATTAGAAAAGCAGAATAAAAAACAACCACATGCCGCCGGTGGGATCCGAACCCACGACCTCCGAATTACGCGTCCGGTGCTCTACTCCTGAGCTACGGCGACGGCTGGCAAATTTTCTCGGATACCACCGGCGGCCTGTGGTTTTTTCTTCTGCTTTTCTAATCAATTAGCTTTAAGCGATCACATATTCAGTAATATTCTAAATCGAACAACAGCACAAAATAAATAAATGAACTAAAAAAATCCCCTCTGTCCTTTGGTTTTTGTGGCTGTTGGCTTTTCTCATATTTATAACGAGCCCCTCATTCCCCTTCCCTTGTTTGCTTAATTACTTAGCGAGGGCCTCGGTTCTGGCAGTCTTGACGCCATAGGAAGCATAAAAGGGTTCTCACACAGTGTCCACCCTCGCCGTTCGATGACGTTCTACGTCACATCAGCGGTAACTCAGGGCGTGCTACGTCCGCCGCTTAAGAACGTGGGTGGCGCTGATGAACACTCTCAAGGTTAGGTTATTTGTAACCATAAATACCCCCGAAAGCAGAAGATTTGACAGCCCTCGTCGTTGCTCAGCGGTAGAGCACCGGACGCGTAATTCGGAGGTCGTGGGTTCGGATCCCACTGGCGGCATGTGGTTGTTTTTTCTTCTGCTTTTGTAATCAATTAGCTTTAAGCGATAACATATTCAGTAGTATTTTAAATCGAACAACAGCAGAAAATAAATAAATGAACCAAAAAAAATCCCCCATGTCCCTTGGTTTCTGGGGCTGTTGGCTTCTCTCATATATATATATATATATATATATATATAAAGCAAACAAGGGAAGGGGAATGAGGGGCTCGTTATAAATATGAAAGAAGCCAACAGCCACAGAAACCAAGGGGCACAGGGGATTTTTAATTTTTTTATTTGATTTTTTATTTTGTGGTGTTGATCAATTTAGATATTACTGAACATGTTGTCGCTTAAAGCTAATTGATTAGAAAAGCAGAAGAAAAAACAACCACTGCCGCCGGTGGGATCCGGCTTGACACCTTGACACCATAGGAAGCATAAGAGGGTTCTCACGCAGCTTCCACCCTCTCCTTTCGATGACGTTCTACGTCACACCTGCGGTAACTCAGGACGTTCTACGTCCGCCGCTTATGAACGTGGGTGGCGCTGATGAACACTCTCAAGGTTAGGTTACTTGTAAAACATAAATACCCCCGAAAGCAGAAGATTTGACAGCCGTCGCCGTAGCTCAGAGGTAGAGCACCGGACGCGTAATTCGGGGTTCGGATCCCACCGGCGGCAGTGGTTGTTTTTTCTTCTGCTTTTCTAATCAATTAGCTTTAAGCGACCACATGTTCAGTAATATCTAAATTGATCAACACCACAAAATAAAAAATCAAATAAAAAATTAAAAATCCCCTGTGCCCCTTGGTTTCTGTGGCTGTTGGCTTCTTTCATATATATATATATATATATATATATATATATATATATATATATATATATATATATATATATATATATATATATATATACGATTGCGCAGTACTTCAGGAGCAGCAGCGCCGCTCGGGCTAACACTAACTTGACACACAGCATAAAACACCTTTTTTTTTTAACAGCAACATCGCAGGCCGAAGAGACATCTGCAAGCAATGCATTCCACGCTGTGATTGTTCGCGGAAAAAATTTCTATTGGAATGCATTGGGGCGCGCAAAGTATGAGAAAAGATTATGACTGCGGCTATATCGAATCTGTCATGTGGATCGGGAACTTAGGTAGGGTGCATGAACTAGTATTAAATTGGCTGAAATACAGAGAGTGAAGAACTTTAGGTATTGAAAGTGCTCTCCCGTTTTGTTAAGTGGATACGTTATTTGGAAGCATCAGAAAGGAGGAGCTATAGAGCTACGATAAGTGTTAAAGATAAAGCGGACGCCTTTTCTCTGCACCATTTCGACTTTCTTTATATCCTTCTTTAAAAACTGATCACGACACATGCATACTCTAGTTTCAGATGAATTAAGGATTTCAAAGCAACCAGTTTAAGTCCAGCCGGAGCTTGTTTTAAATTGTGTTTTGGGAGCCCAAGATTTCTCGAAGCATACGAGCAAATATTGTTTATGTTATTCGACTATGAAAGGCGATTATTATGGGGGCGCCAAAATATTTAGATTCGCTCACCTGCACCAGTCACCGGACGACTATTAATTACGCAATTAAAACTGTATGACACATTTTTATTTGTAGCCTGAAAAGGAATAGATTCGTCACTATTACCATCGAGCAGAGGTTGCACCACTCTAGGACGCCAGTCAGGTTTGATCGCAAGTATTCTTTATTTGTAGCGCCACTGATGTTTTTTGAAAAGAATGCAGTCAAATGCAAAGAGGCTAACATTGATTTCGGATGTATTTACAGAGGCAACTAAATCATTGATATCATTAAGGAATAAGTTAGGTCCAAGTGCGCCGCACTAATGCACCCCAGAGGTATCCGGTAAGATACCAGAACGAGATTTGTTTACATCAACGAACTGTTTTCTATTCGACAGGTAAGTATGAATCCATTCGACAAGTGCTATCGGAAGACCAATATCCTGAAGCTTAACGATGAGCTTACTGTGCGTTGGCACGATCAAGCCTTGCTAAAATCTTTAAAAAATGACGTCAACCTGTTCAGCATTATCAACTGAAAAAGCGAATTCATGAATGGTAGTAACGGGCTGGATAAAAACAGATATACCTTTCCTCAAGGCATGTTGAAAAGGAAAGGGAACTTTTTTCAGAAATTACATAGTAAATTTAGATGTTACGCGCTCCATAAGCTCGCGAGCACAGTTAGCGAGTTGGGACGGTAATTTTTCAAGCTCAGACGATAAACTTTCTTATAAACAGCAACTACATGTGTTAGGAGCCAGTCAATCAATCAATCAATCAGTTTATTTTCAACATCAATGGTGTTGGTTTGGTTTGGTTTGGTTTATGGGGTTTAACGTCCCAAAGCGACTGAGGCTATGAGAGACGCCGTAGTGAAGGGCTCCGGAAATTTCGACCACCTGGGGTTCTTTAACGTGCACTGACATCGCACAGTACACGGGCCTCTAGAATTTCTCCTCCAAAGAAATTCCAGCCGCCGCGGCCGGGATCGAACCCGCGTCTTTTGGGGCAGCAGCCGAGCACCATAGCCACTGAGCCACCGCGGCGGCTCAATGGTGTTGGGCCGCAGATAAAAAGCCTCAAGATGGGCTTGACGGGGTCCGCGGCCCCGTGTACAGGTGCCGTCAGAAGTAAATGGAAGGTAAAATTGCCACGTATCATTGTAGTGTCCGTTCGTTCGCGCTCAAGGCCGCTGGAAAGGAGGTGTTATCATTTTTGTTTGTGACGCGAGAAGCGCCCAGACTAATCTCGATTGATCACAGCCTTGAAGAGCTGCATCTACGTTTTTCTAGATTACTGTAGATGATCTTGACCAGTTATTTCGAAGTTTCCTTGCTTGCTGGCTTTAAATTGAGCGATGCCGCGAGCGGCGGGCATTCCTAGTTCGACGACTGACAAGCACGTTTGTTGCTTACGCCACCGCCGAGTGATTCAGTTCTTTTGCGGGCGCAAGTCCGCCCAAATAAAGAGCTTCGTTTCCAAGACTGGTTGGTGTCTTCCTGACCACTGGACTGCCGTCACTACAACGTGACAATATTAACGAAAAAATTTAATCATTGTGCCCCCAATTCATGCTTCCTTGAATACATATGTGCAGCCTAATTGTGATTGTGCGAATTGCACTGTGCACCAACAAACTTGGACCATTATGCTTTAGATTTCAAGAAATTAAATTTTTTTTTTTCACAAAGTCGCCTTCCATTTACATTTGACGGCGAGTGTACATGTCAACATACAGCAAGCGCAGGTACACAGGGCAAAACACATGTCTAGAAAGACCGAACGGTGTGTTCCACAGCTCCCAAAACCTCTCTGACCAGGAAGGCAAAAAAATGACGATAAAATACTACGAGTTTAACTTAACATGCTTACATCCGGACTATTTTAAACCAAAGGTCCTCGCTAGATATGGCGCATTCAGCCGGAAACACACCCAGAACGTGTTCTAGGCAAGCGTTTTGCCCTCTGTACATGATACATGGTCATGCAGCTGCATACATTTGACAGAGCACTAAAAATGAATCAATTCAGGAAAAACGGGAGGAGATACTTCAGCATTTGTTGTCCATAGTTAGACCGCAGGCGCTGAATTTCCCATTGTTGAAATTGTTGAAGTAGGCGAGTGCTGCGTGCTCGTACTTTAGGAGATAGGTTTGCGATACTGCTGAGAGCATTGTTGTTTATTTTAATGCCTGCCTCGTAACGCTTTATTAACATTGTTCTGTAAATTTCAGGGATACATATTAGATTCAGTTCTGTAAATATAGGGCCTGTGTGGCTGTTATATGAATTCATGATTACTCGAACTGTCTTCTTTTGTAATATGTAATGTTTGGAAATGTTTGTGTTAGTAGTAGTACCCCATACCAAATCACAGTACTGTATGTAAGTACAGTAAGAGCTTGACGCTTTTCGATAAACAAGACCGTACTTTAGAAAGGACACCAGTGACACGTGAAATTTTTTAGATGACTAGATCAGTATGCTCATTCCATGACATATGCTGTGCAATATCACCTGTGCAATATCGTATATATCACCAAGACATTTGAACATAGGTAAAATGAGAATATTTGAATTATTTAATGCCAGTGAATCTTGTACGTGCGCATCGCGGTTTCTGGGCGTGAACAGAACAGCCTTAGTTTTATTAGTATTGATAATAAGAAAATTTGCTTTATTCCACGGTGCTATTGACATGAGGGCGCGATTCGCTTTAGAAAGTAGGTCATATGTATTTGATGCACTGAGGAGTATAGTAGCGTAGTCAGCGTACATCACAAATTTTACTGTATTGTCTGTAGTCACTAAATAATATATATATATATATATATATATATATATATATATATATGTGCGTGTGCGTGTGTGCGTGTGTGCGTGTGCGTGTGTGCGCGTGCGCGTGCGTGCGTGCGTGCGTGCGTGTGCGTGTGCGTGTGCGTGTGTGTGTGTGTGTGTGTATGTGTGTGTGTGTGTGTGCGTGCGTGCGTGCGTGCGTGCGTGCGTGCGTGTGTGTGTGTGTGTGTGTGTGTGTGTGTGTGTGTGTGTGTGTGTGTGTGTGTGTGTGTGTGTGTGTGTGTGTGTGTGTGTGCGTGCGTGCGCGTGCGCGTGCGCGTGCGCGTGCGCGTTCGCGTGCGCGTGTGCGTGTGTGTGTGTGTGCAGAACAACAGGGGCCCTAGGTACAACCTCTTGCTGTCGGTGCTGAAGATAAAATTTTAGCAACGCAAGGAACAGGCCATGGAATCCATGGTAATTTAGTTTTCCTAGGAGCGTGAAGTGATTAATACCGTCAAAGGCCTTTGAACAATCGATAAATATGCCTAACGTACACATTTTGCGTTCAAATAGATTCCAATATGATCTCTTTTTGGGTTAGTAAAGCCGTTTCTGTTGAAATACATTTGATCAAACCAAATTGTGCAAGTGTAATCAGTTTGTGTTTTAAAATAAATCAGTACATGCGACTATGTATTAGCTTCTCTGAGCCTTTAGAGAAAATCGGAAGAAAATAAATAGGACTGTAGTTTGAAAGTTCGTTTCTATCCCCACCTTTGTACAAAACTGGTACTCTGGCAATTTGAAGTTTTTTAGGGAAATTTTCACCGGAAAACAAAAGACTGAAAATATGTTCCAACACAGGTCATATCAGATCGAGCACGTGCTTGACCGATCGAATGACTAGTCTGTCTATATCAGCACTATTACTATTTTTGAGGTGAAGAAACATATTTTATTTCGTATGCTGTTGTCGGGAATAAAAAGCAGTTGACTGAGTCCGTTCATTTACATAGCATGAGAAGTCAGGATCATGTGCGGCATTAGGAATGCACAAAAAAAATAATTATTAAATGTGTTTTCCAGCTCCGGACCTCATAGACGTATGCCATTCTGAGTGATCTCATTCAGCTCAACCAGTGGCGTAGTGAGAAATTTTGTGGGGGGGGGGGGGGGGGGTGCTCATGTTGTAGCGCGGCTTCCACATATATTTTTTTTTTTTTTTTGGGTGGGGGGGGGGGGTGGAATCAAACGCCAAAATAACTGCATTGCCATTGACAATGCTCTTGAGTATTAGATAACGCTACGCACTGTCTAGACAAGTTAAATGTGTAGTTTTTTAAGTAAGAGGATGTATTCGTATGTCTTAAAAACGGTGGCAGACATAACTGATACCAATGCTTCCATGTTTTTGCGTATTTAATAAGTAAAGAAAATAACACACCAAGCCTAGAACTATAGCAGTCCGATAGCAGCAAAGCAGTGCATGCCGCTGATATGAAAAACGTAAAGGCCATGAAATTACCAAGTAGAGGAGAAATATTTTAATGAATCTTTGTCGTTCAAGAACCTTTACATTTTTGTACAAATGCAACGGCCAGGAAAAAATCTCAATGGTTTCTGTCCTTCGTTCCAGTGTACTGCGCAGCAGCAGCAGCTGTCACCGGTCATGTATTGCGAGTAATTGCACCGAAATTTTAGTCGCAACAGCGAGCACATGAACAAACGAGGAGTTCTGGAAAATATACATTAGAAGTGCGAAGATAAAATGGAGTATTAGAAATGCGAAGATACAACTTGATAAAGGACAAAAACGTGTCACTGGAAACAAAGTCACTGTATGTATACACACAACCTCGCAGCAAGATATTTAAATTCTCAGAATTCTTTTTTGCGCACAAAAAGACGACACAATAAGACAAGGGAGACAGGACGGGGCGCAAACCTTAAACTTTTTAGCCACGCGCTTGAGGTTATGAGCCACTTTATGCTGATATGGAATGACTACAGGTTTCAGTTTCTTTTGTGCAACTGCAACCATTGATTTGTTCCTTTGTGTGCGCAAAAAAGAATTCTGAGAATGTACCAACTAGCCCCACAACGTATATTACTGAGATATTTAAATACACGTATGTCTCCATTAAATCTACGTATCTAAGCAAAAGTCACTCTATCTAATGTCTCAAACAATGCAAATAAACATCTTGCGCAATCACAGATAGTAACCTTTACACAAGGAAAGACAGACTGTCCAGGCAAGAACAAAACTAAGACAGCAGAAGTCGCCTTATATGTACTAGGGCCATTCTGCGGTCAGTGACAGTTCGAAAAAATTTTGGGGAGGGGGACGGGGGGGGGGGGGGGGGGGGGGGGGCTGAAGCCCCACAAGCCCCCTCCCTGGCTACACCACTGAGCTCAACTGAATCGCAGTTCTTACGATTTAAGACTCGGTTAAGTCGCTTCGAGACTAAATCAGATCACCGAACTACATTACTACTGAACACATTATGCACATAGTGCCTTTTTCGCAAAGTAACAGGCTATTAACTTTGTTTCGCTGGGTTTTAAATAAGTTTAGTACTTCCTCGGTTTTAGTCTCAATAAAGTGCGTGTACAAACTGTGTTTGATACGTGTTTCTTTCAAGCATTTCTTTGTCATCCATAACTTCTTACCTTTACGTGTACACTTCAGAAGAAAGCAATGATTACAGGCATTTTAAAAGCTTTTGTAAAAGAAATCGTAAGGTTATAAAAATCTGCGATGGAACAGATGTCACGCCAGTCAATTACCGACACGTCTTGTCTAAACTTGTATAAACTCTGGACTAAACTCTGTCCAAACCGAGGACAACGCGACCCTTTGTAATAATTCAAAGCGGAGAATTAAAATGTGGACTAATGGCTCGGAATAACGATGCAGACTCTTATTAGGGATATCGTCAGGCCCCACGGACGATTTCATTTTCCGCTTAAGAATTTGTAATTCCAGAGCTGAATGAAGGACAAACGTTTAAACTTACTCACATAACAGCATCCACGACCGCTGAGATTTACGCTGCTTATATGGCACTTCAGTCATATCATCAGACAGAGATCCGCGTGTGTGGGTCATCTTCAGCGACTCACAGGGCCGCATTGATATCCCTCGATAACGCTCCTTCAATGCCATACAACATAAGGTTGGCTTACAAAACAATAAAAATCCTCTCCAAGGCTGGAAAAGCATTCTGTAGTGTTCCAATATATACCCAGACATTGCCTTAGCCTTGGAAACACCGAGGCAGACGCAGAGGCTAGCTCGTGCCAATAGTACTAGTTGTGGTGTTCCATTATTGGGACCTGAAACGCGTCACCTTTTAAAGTCCTTGCGTATCTGTATGAGTGAAAAGGTGTGGTTCAAGACAAATTACAAAAGTTCTGGCCTATGTTGCAGCTATCCACTGCCGTGGTTTACAATCCTACTGTTTCTCAACAGCAGTTCGGAAATTTCTCCACTGTTTTCGATAGGGAACAGCCTACACGTAGCACATTCTACGCTGTATTGCCCAGGCAGACCACAGTGTGCGGTCACGACGATGAGGATGCAACTCGCCATTTATTGGAACGCCCTGAGCATGACACTTCAGTAATCGATTGAAGAGGGACTTGTCAGCCCTCGAGAAAAGTTATTTACGTCTTATTACGTTTATGCGTGCAATACATGCGTGCGCTGCACAGAAACGAGCTATCGTAGCGCTGTAATGTTTTCGTGAGGGTAGTGGAATCGTTGGGAATTGTGAGACATTTCTTGAATTCCTAATGTTAGAATTTCTGACTGTCTGCACGCGTGCCTCGTGGGTGTCTCCGCTGTCTCTACGGGTTTGCTTTACTGTGTTTTGTTAGTGACTACGACTTCAGTGTTTCATCCTTATGTCTTTGCTCATTGTTTACATATTACCTGCAGTATCACGTGCACTTTCATGCGTGTGACGTGTGTATTGTTACGTCCTTATATCTTTGCTTACTGTAATTACTGTCTTCATTGATTATTTAGTATTTACTGTGACTGTGATTGCTCATTGCTTCATATATGATTGGCGCCGCTGCCAGGCACCAACCTCACCTTACAAGTCAATGTAAATAAAAAAAAAAGGTACATTTAAAAAAAAAACTCCTGGTGGGATTCACTGAAACACCCTCTATAGTAGCGACTACATTGGTAAACAGCCGTGCCGAACGCTAGGCCGGCCTCGGAGACTTGGGTTAGTTCAGGAATGCCGCACCCGTTTATTACTTTGCGCTCCGGTGCAGGCCGGCCTCGTATATTGACAAACAGTCGAGGGCAGCTCCGCGCAATGCCCGCCGCAGATACGTGGGCGTCCGAGGGCCAACCGCGTTCGTCCACAACCAGCCCCGCGTTCCGAGCCCACGCCGCCCAGCGCGTCAGCACCTCCGTCGCCGCGTGACGTCACGAAAACCCGCCAGCCCCGCGTATGGTGAAACCCCTGGGAAAGCGGGGCCGCCGTTTCCGCGAGCGCGCATTTTTGGCGCCTGATACAAGAAACGGCCGGCGCGGACGGCGGAGTCGGCCGTCGCCGCCGACTCCCACGCTCTTCCTGCGCGTCAACGCGGTCTTTGTTGTCGGCCGCGCGACCACCGCCACAGGTGCGCCGGGGACGGCTCGGTATCACCCCGCCGCCGCGGCTTCGTTTGACACGTTCCCGCGGCCAGCAGCGGCGCGGGATATCGGCGCGTCGCACCGCGTCTCTCCGGCGCCCCGGGAACACCTACGCCAGCGCCGCCGCGACGCGGTTTCCAGTGACGCCTTTTTTCCCCTTTTTTTCTCACGTCGGCACCCCGCTCTCGAGTTATCATGGTTGTTTTCATGGGTAACCAGAGAGGCTGAATGCAGGGCATGACAGCTCCGGGCACGCTTCCTTTCTTCTTTTCATCTCTCTCTCATGCCTTCCTAGGTTGCGTCGGCCCCAATTGCGATGTAGACGTAAAGTATTGCCGCCACCGCTTCTCCAATGGCTAATCCATTCGAGCTCTCGTCAACAAGTGGTACCTTTCGCCGACAAGCGATGGACAGCGCGCGGAGAAAGTAGGTTATGATAGTAAAGGTGTTTGTCGCAGCCTTTCAGTCCCCGGTGTCGGGGAAACGCGAGGAAAAAAAAAAAAGCTGGTCTCGATTGGTCCGATCTGCGTGCCCTCTCCGACCAGTATGCACGCCTGCCACGTAGCATGGGTAGTCAATTAAAGAATCGCTGGCGAAGTTATTAAGCCCCTTTCACAGCGCCATATGCCTTAGAATCTGTACGCGAGCATAGCGTTGTCGTCGTCGTCGTATGTGGCCACCCCTGACACGCAGCCTGTGCCTCGCACCTCGTGCTACCTTCTCCATTATAGGGCGTGACGAGCGGTAGCAACAAGATGACGTCATATGCCTTGACGTCATTTTGAAAAACATTCCGAAATACCTCAAGTCCTTCCCCGCCGGTTTGTTCGCACTTTGCCACTTGACTTCGGTGGAGAATTCAACGTCGACGTCATGAAAAACAAGCAATTCGTCGTCAAAGGTTTCGTTCGGAAACTTGACTCAAAACTAATCCAATGAAGTCCACAGTGTAAGGAAGCTCGTGTTTTAATCTGGAGTTCAGCAGACACTGCAGAGTAAATTCCATTACGCAGGGTGCGCGACCATAAAGAAGGCATAATCAGGATGCAAGGATGGTTTGGTTTGGTTTATGGGGTTTAACGTCCCAAAGCAACTCAGGCTATGAGAGACGCCGTAGTGGAGGGCTCCGGAAGTTTCGACCACCTGGGGTTCTTTAACGTGCACTGACATCGCACAGCACATGGGCCTCTAGAATTTCGCCTTCAAGAAATTCAGCTGCCGCGGTCGGGATCGAACCCGCGTCTTTCGGGTCAGCAGCCGAGCGCCGTAACCACTGAGCCACCGCGGCGGGGAGGACGCAAGGAACGGTACAGCAAATATTGTGGCGAAACGCAATGATATGCAATCTCTTAATATTTAACCATGAACCCACCATTACCCACGACAACGATCGCAAGGCTCGCTATACACTGCGCTATCGTTTCATCTATCACTTCGAAAACCTAGCTAGCAAATACCTTCTTGTATGGCGCTCTTTGGTCAAAGCTGCCCATGCGCCATAAAAATTCATCATCATCATTAAATCAGCTAGTTCTGATCACACGCCATGCCATTGGGGTAAGCGCCCGTCATTTTTGCAATTCCTCGTTTTTCTTCAACCCGACTAGCCTTCCGCGACACTTTTCACCAGTCTGAGAGGAATATGCCCCAACCACGAGCGGCAAAAGGAATCCTCGCGAATCGCCTTCACGAATATTTGGCCTGTAATGGTGCTTGCTCACACGACGCTATTGCGATAGCGGTAATATGTACGTTTCGCGATATGTGCAGCTGCAATACGATTCTCTACCTCGATTCCTTTCCTACACGATTACGTCCTGCTCGGCGGCTTCTCCCGACGAGTTGAAGCGCCGCGCAGGCAGGGCTTGTGACGAAGGACTGAATGAATTCGAGCGGAATTGGAACTCCAACCGAGCCATTGAGTTATCCCAGCTTAACTGGTAGTAGTCACTCGGACTAACGCTTATTGCTATTAAATTTCGTTGTATTACACTTATATGGGGGGGGGGGGGGGGGGCGCCTGCGCTAAAATGTATTGCGCAACCTTGTTAAGGCTTTAAGGAGTTGATGAATTTGGCCTCGCTTTCCAATCTGCTAGCTGACCTAATTGGCGTCCCAGCTGGCACAGCCTCTGCCCCAGTAAAGCAGTGGTCCCGCGTCTACCACCGGCCTAGGACGAGCGCTGCGTCAACTACGAATAGGTCAAGTTCAAGTTTATTCGCAAATGCCTACATTAAAGGTAAATACAGCAAAAAAAAATTACAGCACCAGGTCCCAAAGTATAGGACTGTCATGGGGAACTCTTACAACCAAGCGGGTGATGTAAAATTACAAAACAACGCGAGCAGCGCATAAAGTCGTTAGTATAAAATCAAAAATTGCAAGAGAGCCGCCGCGGTGGCTCAGTGGTTATGGTGCTCGGCTGCTGACCCGAAAGACGCGGGTTCGATCCCGGCCGCGGCGGTTGAATTCCTTTGGAGGAGAAATTCTAGAGGCCCGTGTACTGTGCGATGCCAGTGCACGTTAAAGAACCCCAGGTAGTCGAACTCATCCGAAGCCTTCCCCTGCTGCGTCCTTCATAGCCTGAGTCGCTTTGGGACGTTAAACCCCATAAAACCTAAATATTGCAAGAATGATACGTAAAAAAAAGATGAAATACTGTCAGTAATAAAGAAAATTGTGCATAGTGTACATTAGGCACATAATAAACGGGAAATAAAAAATGAAAACGAATACTCCGGTTTGAGCGTGTTTCCCCTATAAAAGTGGTGTATAGACTGTTTATAGACTTCTTGTAGACTCTATTGCCTTTCTACGGATACTTCCTTTTGTCCATTCATGGTCTATATACTGTCTATTGACAAAAGGATACTAAAAGTCTATGGCCATAATTCTATAGATTGTCTATAGACTGTGTATGAAGTTTATATTGGCTATAGATTAGACTAAAGGATTTGTCTATGGAAAGTCTATGAACAGTCTATAGACTGTGTGAAGAAATTTTCTTAAGCCATCACCACACAGCAAGTCTATTAAATGCATTTTGTGGGTCGAAGAAATGAGTGAACAGTGAATGATGGTTTAATTTTGCGAGGTAAAGCAATCCAAAAAAGATATACCCGCAAGTATCGTTGTAAATTTACCTTAACTAGTCCTGTCTTTCGTTAAAAGTAGATTATTACGTTCTTTAAGCATGCCGGGATCAGTATTGATAAGCTGATTGATAACATCATCATCATGAGCCTCATGATTAATTAACTTGTTCATAAAAATAGATTACCTGAGACTGAGTAATTGTTGAAGTAGATGCGTGATAGAGGTGTACAGTGTGATCGGAATGATCTGCACGACATGAGTTTTATGGCTTGATTCTGAAAGCACGGCGGTCAATCCATGTGCATGAAAGATGTATTACCCCAGAAAGAAAAACAGTATGTAAGGTGACTTTGGATGCAAGCATAATATAAAGATCGCATAATGTGTGGTTGAAAATTCGCGCGTGTTTTCACGATGGTGTAAATGCGGAATGAAAGTGCTTGTCCTGACAAACGCCCAGAAACTAGAAAGCCTCGGAGGTTTGCAAAACACGATTATTGAGCGTCAGGGACGGTAGGGTGTAAATTATAGTGAGAGGAGAACAAAATAACATGAATGTGGTTTGTGTAGAGTTTTCTTGTTTGAACTTACGCATGCCTGCAGTGTCTTAAAAACTATTAAATTTGTAATTGATAATTTTACAAAGTGCAAAGTAGAACTGCACCTGTGCTCTCAAAGCGACTGTCTACAACGCTGCTTCAATTCCTGATCCGTGATCTTTACCAAATTTTTTTTCTTACACCTGGCTAACGTCACCCCGTACAACCTGCAATGCAGACTGCTATTTTCGAGCGTTACTTTCAGCTTCCATAGTCAGATACAATTTAAGTCTGTAGTGAAGCTCCGCCCACATTCAGCATCGCCGCACAGTTCTCCATGACTAAAAAAATAGTCCATAGTTAAAACTTTTCTCGTTACCTAGACAAGAAGCCAACTACAATAAAAACATTATAGGGCCTAGAATTTTGATACCTGGCTTGTTTAATATAGTCAAACAAAAAAAAAAGCTGATATCGTTTATTGTTGTGATTGGACAATGGAGTAATACAGGATGCCGCGGACCATGGCCCAGTCTTAGCAACAGCTGTTTTTTTTCTTTTTTAAGCTGTATCGTACCAGAGCCATTGGCTCTGATTGCTGCTCAGATACATCATCACTAAGGGCTTCTAACAGCTTGCAATAGGGTCGTCCGTGAAGCCGGTTTGGTAGCAGAAGAAAACCGCTCACTTACCAACATACAAAGAGCTGATGAACACTCTCAAGTTTAGGTCACTTGTAAAAATAAATACCCCCTAAAGCAGAAGATTTGACAGCCGCGCCGTAGCTCAGTTGGCAGAGCACCGGACGCGTAATTCGGAGGTCGTGGGTTCGGTACCCACCGGCGGCATGGGGTTGTTTTTTCTTCTGCTTTTCTAATGCATTAGTTTTAAGCGATAACATATTCAGTAACATTCTTAATTGATCAACACTACAAAATAACTAAATAAATTAAAAATCGTTATATATATATATATATATATATATATATATATATATATATATATATCAAAAACGATTTCTTGGCAGCTGATTGATCAATATAAGGTAAAGTCACCAGAAATTGAAAAGCATAACGGGATTTAATTCACGACGTTTCGGCTGGAGGACCAGCCTTTTTCGAAGTTATATATATATATGTATATATATATATATATATATATATATATATATATATATATATATATATATATATATATATATATATATATATATATAGTGGTCATACCCGCCGCGGTGGCTCAGTGGTTATGGTGCTCGGCTGCTGACACGAAAGACGCGGGTTCGATCCCGGCTGCGACGGTTGAATTTCTATGGAGGCGAAATTCTAGAGGCCTGTGTACTGTGCGATATCAGTGCATGTTAAAGAACCCCAGGTGGTCGAAATTTCATGAGCCCTCCACTACGGCGTCTCTCATAGCCTGAGTCGCTTTGGGACGTTAAACCCCATAAACCAAACCACCAAACTTATAGTGGTCATAGCTGGGGTCATAGCAGAAAGCAGAGGGCACCAGCGAAAGGCTCTTTATTACTAACGTTTCGGCCCGGGTCCGGCCTTCATCACTCTAACGCCAGTGCCATCTTCTTTCTGCTAGATACCTCGGAAACCAACGTCTTTTCATTTCGGACACACACACACACACACAAATATATATATATATATATATATATATATATATATATATATATATATATATATATATATGCGAAATTGAGAAACGCTTCATTTAGGTAAACATTTATTGCGAGTCGACTCGCAAAAAATGTTTGCCTAAATGAAGCGTTTCTAAATTTAGCATTTTACCTCTAGCAACGAAGTACGTTTATCTTTTCGTGCTATGTACATATATATATATATATATATATATATATATATATATCCCTGGGAGTCCTCGTCGTGCCACTCCTGGCGCAGTGGTGCATCGGTCAAGTGATGCGCAACTACCCTTTTGATATATATATATATATATATATATAACATTGGATCTGAACATTGGAACCAAAGCGAAAACTCAATTGCTAGCGTGCCTAATTCGAATCTGGCCCAAATACGCAAATGGACCGTCATTTTTTTTTGTCTTACGCGCTATAAAACCGGCCAGAGATATCATACCAGCATGTCCGGCCGGGATGCATTGCTTCCTTTCCAGAATGAAGACCCTGTTTAATGCACTTCTTTCCGATTCAAATATTAACTTATTTTGAGTTTGTTAAATTGTTTTATGCAGGTATACCACCCGCGAACAAGTCAGTGTCCGGCGTATGCTATTTCTATCAGTCCCGTTGACCAAGAAAGAACACAGATGCCGCAGTTGGTCGCTTTCTCACAGTTATGATAATAATAAGAACCATTAAACCAGGCTAGTTTCATATTTCCAACAGCATTTTTCTCTTCTCTTTTATCAACCTGCCTTATTCGTCAAGGCTGCGGAAACGTTGCCGCCGGGCGGCAACACGGCTAATGGTATTGCACGTGCCCAGCTTCATCCTGAAAAACAGCTGTAAGTGCAGTTAATTAGTTACTTCACTGATGTGTTGCTTTCACGTCTCAAAAAAAGAAGCAACATTTTTTTCTCTTTTTTTTGCAAGAACAGCCACTCGTCATTTCACCGTTGGTATACATTTTCGTTCATGTCATGTTTAGCCCTAGCGCACTTAGCCGTCTACTGTGACTTTGGTGTAACTTCCATGATCGTCGCGGTCATCGTAAGACCCTCGAAATGCTCCGGCCACGAGGAGACCGTGTTCGTTCAACTTTTTACCTGCCCATTGTGCAGTTTCGAGCAAAACATCTTCCGACCTTGCTTGTTGCTTTTGTTACCGCTGTTGTGAAAGCATTTGTACAACAATGAAAACGAGCAGAGCATATCCAGCACGCAGGTCGTAGCATCAGCAGCGTTTTGGCGGCGCAATCAGTGCGGCTGACAGCAGCGGTCCACATATCGGCGTGCATACCGACCAGATGCAGCGTCGGCCGTCTCTCTTTGTTCAACGCCACAAGTGGCCTGCAGTTTTGCTCGCACTTCAAAGATGCACTTAAGTGCTCTACCAGCAGGCATGCGATTTTTTTTTTTCGTGCCTGCCAACAACAGCAGCTGCAGCCAGTTGAACATCGGCCAACACTCAAAAGTAGACATTGTCGGCTTGCACTTGCTATGAGCGTTAATCTCCGAAAATATGCATCGTTAGCAAAAGTTCGCTGCACTGCAAATGAAGCCGCGGTTGGTGTTGGAGGCCGGGTTTTAGTCTCATTGAGATTATGTCTATTGCTTGGTATGACCTGGTCCCGAAAACAGCCAACGATTTTGAACCTGTCACCCCTTTGTGTAGCGGTTCTCGGAGCTGTTCTCCGCTCAGTTCCGATGACGCGGGGTTCCTCTAATCGGCGAGGGTAGGTGCGCCTTGATGAACGTGCAACGCGAATGCGCATGCGCTGCTCCCGCTGCTCTGCGACTGTTGCTGTCCCGATGTCGGCTGGAACCCATCGCTATTTTACTGCGGGGTCGTCTATGCAACACTCCGGAAGGCTTTCTTCTGACCAAGGATAATGCACGTTGGCTGGCTGTAGACACACTAAAGTGCACAAACTGCATTACGTTCTTCATTTATCCTTTACTCTGTATTACAACATGGTACGAAGATTGCTATGAAGAGTTCCTCTGAAATGCGCGTATCGTGCTTTCGAAAATATGGAATTTATACGTAGCTGTGATCGGTACTGTATATATACAAAAAGAAAGTCGAAGATATCGATGACGTCTTGAGAGGAGAAAACTAACGCTGAATGCGTCCTTTAGGTTTAGCACAAAGGGTCGTTTACACATCTGCTTGAGGTCCCAATTCAGCTTGGTCGTTGCCTTGTTGTTTCTTAACGAGCATCAGTGGCACTAGTGCGGATGATTCGTTTTAACACAGCCCGTAGATTCACTGATTGATGGGATCTATGCAATAACCGTGTTTCAATTTACAGAGCAAGGTTTATCTTGCACAGTGGTAGCGTTATGCTGTTTATCGGTTTGAGTTCATAAAAAAAAAGAATCTGAAAATCGCAGCTCGCAAATGCAATAAACAAGTGTTGTCAAGAAAAATGCCACTCTGCGGAGAACAGAACGGCTGCGGTCGCGCACGGTGGGGAACCTGGAACACAAGGCCCGGCCAGGATGCTACCGTATCGTCACAGTCACAATTTCTAGTTTTTAATGCTTCCTGCAAAATTAACAATGTGCCACACCACACCACGTGTACACAGACTGTCACTCAATCAGCAAACGTTAGCAAAGGAAACCTACCGCCGTGTCTTTGCGTGTGAGGTGCTTATCTGCTTAGCACAAGACACGATACGCAACTTTTCCAAACTGATACTTTATTTTCAGGGACGTTAATAATGCAGCCAAAAAAGTTAGTGTAGATGGAGAAAAATAGGGAGAAAGGAACGCTCATGCTGCTTATTTTCCAGGCACATTAAAAACCACATGGATTTTCCACAATGGAGCAACTTACTCTTCTATACGGTTTCCACCTGGACGACGACCTTGCATAAATACTTGCAAACCATGCGAGTTCTGTAGGTTCAGGAAGACGTACGAAAGAGGCTGCCGCGACGGTGAGTCTTGACAAAGGCCGACTTCTGCTTTCGTTGCCTTGTACGTCTTTCAGGTGGCCATGCTACACACAGCACTTGCGTTCGCTTTACACACCTCTCTCTTCTACAACTCTCGCGTGTACTCTTTTAAAAAATTTCACATTAGATCCGCACGCAGTTGTGAGTGACGGCAGAATACAGGGACCACTAGTGCACGTTGGTACTTTTTCATACTGTATGACGTACTGTTCATTTACTGCGCGCTGCTTTCGAAATAGAGTGCGCTGTAGTAAACAGGACTCGAAAACGAGCGGCACAGTTGGCTGTTTCTCGGAGGAGCCGGAAAAACTTTTGAGAGGCAACGCTGTCGTACTGAACGCTCTGTGTGAAATTATGCACGCGTGAAAAAAGTTTTACCACACGACACCAGATGAGAAGACGGCCCATGCTAACAGCATTTCCTTGCTTCAAGAGTGGTTCTCTGTGGTGAAGAGACATGCTGTGTATATATCATTGCTTCTGAAACAGGGTTGTGATTTATTCCAAAACCATCTTTAGAGTCTGAATTCAGTGCGTGCAGTGCACAACACGTACCGCTTACAGTATGTTCAAAACGGGGCTCCGAAACTCCGAGCGATTAGTGTGTCCCAAATCAAAGGAGAACATCCAGTGTCGCGACTGACATTTATGCGCGGTATAGCAGGCGCCGAATATGCCTATGGCGTAGAGGTACAACATCCGCCTGCTGTACCGGAGGCACTTGAATCGGATCCTGGCACCGTCGTAATTACGCATCGATTTTGAAAAAACTACGTGTCGATGGAATGGAAAAAAAAAACTATAGGACCACTAAGGTCATATTTCTTTAACAATTACAAAGACACTACTGGATTTATTCCAAAACAATTGAGAACTTACTTTGTGCAAATTAATCTGTATCCTTCCATCTGTCATTAGTTCAGTTATTACCCAAATCTTTACGAGCTGTTTTCGTATTGCTGAACTGTATCTAGTACGTTTATTACTGTCAAACCTTTTGCTAGCTTATTTCTGTTGTGTTACACAGGTGTATGCGTTGAATTGACGTCTACTTCTGTATTGTTCAAGAATTGTTATTTCGTTTCTGTTTGCTGCTGCCATACAGTATTGGTTTCTTGGGCCTTTGTCAAGATGTTTGTGCAACTTTAAGCCCAGGCGACCATCCAGTTGCTCGAAAATAAAATTTGATTCGATTTGATTTGATTTGATTTGATATCATCAAAGTATATATAACCACATTAGACAAGCTCACTCGGTGTATGTCAAAAACGCACTTTTCCCATTAAAACAGGACTTGGTCATCATGGTGCACATGGCAACCACATCCATTACCAGTCTGCCAATCAAAAGAGCCCTCTGGCTGCGACGTCACTGACCAAGGTGGACGTCAGACCGGCGACGCAGCAGAGGGTGCTAAAAGTCGCTGGATACTCACAGTCCGCCGTTGAAAACTGAACCTGGAAAAACTTTTAAGCCAAGAGCCTTCTATATAGCGAGGTTAGCCTAGTTGTTCTCTGCGTTCTGAGCCGAACGAAAAGACGAAGACCCACCAA
Source organism: Amblyomma mixtum (assembly GCF_055824585.1). Taxonomy (NCBI): domain Eukaryota; kingdom Metazoa; phylum Arthropoda; class Arachnida; order Ixodida; family Ixodidae; genus Amblyomma; species Amblyomma mixtum. Next base: position 413,284,437 of record NC_143014.1, read on the forward strand.
GAGACGGCACAAGCACTTAATGCCCGCTGCGGTGGCTCACTCTCTTTGGCGTTCGGTTGCTGATCGCACGGATGCGGGTTCGACCCGTTTCGACGGAGGGGAAACGCAAAAGGCGCCCGTGTGTTGTGCGGTGACAGCGCACGTTAGCGTACACCAGGCGGTCTAAATTAGTCCGGCGGAGCCCTGCACTATACGGCGTCCCTCATGGCCCATGTGTCGCTTCCGGACGTTAACCACCACGATCTGCAGTTTAAAAGCGCTAACTACCAACCGAATTTTCATTTAAAGACACGGGCTTTTATGAGCAGGAGCGCATGAAAGAAAACGCAGGCGCACATCAACGTTAATACTATCATTTGCCCCATGTGTTCTCTGAAGCTACCAGGCAGGGTTGCCAGGTCCTAAATTTTAAAAGTAGCCACAAAAAGCTGAAAAGTAGCCAAAAAAGTAGCCAACCAGCTGCCGAAGTGTCAAAAGTAGCCAAAAGTAGCGCCAAGGTTGCAGAAAAGCGTCACCAGAAGCATAAAGGGCGCAAGAAATACATAATTCTTGTAGGACGCAGGGTAATTTGTGAATGGGAATAACTCTGAATTACAAAAGCATCGCAAATCAAATGAAAGGAAATACATGAACACCAAGGGACAGAAACACGGAAACGAAGGGAAAGAGAGTGTGGGAAAAGTAATCAGAACAGTTTTTCTTCTTTTCAGAATTGGTGTTCCTAATTGGTGTTCCTAAAAATTGGTGTTCCTAAGCCACAGCCATGGCAATTTTAATTCCCAGATATATATATGTATATAGATATGGCATGCCTGGCAATGTTTTTTGCATGAAATGTCTTCACTGCTCCATAAACAAGGGTTTGATTTGATGCGCCTATTTCTTTTCCGTTTCTCTCCTGTGATCTTTTTTCAGCATTATATTGCAAAAATAGACTGATCGCCACATGCAGTTCCTATGTTCTAAAGGCATAGAAAGCGTAGCCTTGGTCAAATTTTTTCAGGTCACATGGCTTCCTTTTCAGCCGTATACTGGGGAACTCATGGCTCTCAGGATATCGCTGTACGATACGAAGAGACTTTGTCATCGCGTTTCAAAGCCTTTTGCTCTTCCCCGTTCCCCAGTAATCGGCTAAAAGGAAACCGTATTTGCCCTGAACAATTTTAACCAAGACTGTAATTATCAGCATCATCATGTGTGGCCGATCAACGCACTTTGAACCAGTATCCAACTGAGGAAACAAGGTATATCAGCTAAGTAGCAATTCACATCCTTATTTATCTGAAGCGCATTGAGTGCATTGAGTGTATGACTGAGTGAATGGAGATGGGACATTTCTTATTGCTGGTTCTAAGGAAACCTACATATCAGCATTGCATAGCGGAGGCGGAATCTCGCTTGGGAGAACACAGGAGCCAGTGAACACAGGAGCGAGAAGTATTTTGTCTAGGACATTATTACAGGCAAAATTTCAACAAAAATACTGGCACCGCGGAATAATGGTGTTCGCGTATGGCATTCTGACGCACTCAAGCAGAGATGTATGGATCATTGGCAGAAAAGGAATTACACCCCTAACTTCGATTTCAAAAGTAGCCAAAAAGTAGCCAAGTAGCCAAGTTCAAATTTTTGTCGCCAAGCGGTCCTAAAAGTAGCCAATTTGGCGCAAAGTAGCCAAACCTGGCAACCCTGCTACCAGGTGCTAACTGGACTGGCCTTGACAAGGCTAGGAGGACTGATGAGCCACATGCAGTGTTAAAGGGTGGGTATCTACTCTTTTATCGCTGCTTACTAGACAGAAGAGAACATTCTGAAAAGAATGCCCCTAGACACAAAATATATCGTTTTATCGCGTGCACTGAGTGTTATCTCCCAGAAACAATTGCAAGGCGCCGCCAGTGAAATTGTTCAACCCAAAATCGTCAACTGCAGTGCGGGAAAGGGCGAGGTGATTCGCTACGGATACTGCGACATTTACGTCCAACGATGTTTCCTACCGCAGTAACCGACTATTCCTTAAATTAGACCAAAAATTCTTCATATAAAGTTCTTTTCTCCGCTGCTGGAGGACAACTCTGGAAATTTGGAAAAAGTGAGACAATTTCGGTTCTTCAAATTTCCTCAAAACTCCGTACAAATTTCCTTTTCGCAAAATTTTACTCCCTGAATTTCCCGAAAAAGGGAAACTTCCCCCGAATGGAACATCAGTGCTTGGAAAATAGATATTTGACTCTACTCCCACTAAGCGCGCACTCTCACCACTCTCACTAAATCTCACTAAGCGTGCAGGCAGCGTGATTGATTGCGCGGTGTGGTATACCCGAACGAAGGAACCTACAAACGTTTCATGTGCTCGCTGTTTCGCTTCGCATAATGAGCACGGGTGCCTCCATGTTACCCTATTTGGAGCGTTGATAGGAAATACTGTCGTACCTACCCCGTTCTTTCGGCCTTTGTGGCCAGCATACGCCACCTGGTAAAGCGGCATTTGTTTTGATGTAGAGATGCATTCTTGGGGCATACACACCCCGCGCTTTCGGCGTCCGCGTCCCGCTAGTGACTCAGTTCGGGAGAGAAAGTGCGGTTCCGGAATTTGGTGGGCGCATGCGGCCTCCCCCATTCACTCGTTTTAATGCGAAAGCATTTATAGACTATGTCGGCAGGGTCGTGTCGACAAAATGTGTCCCCGAAACGCCTCCCCAGCAGTTGTGACGTTCTCAGCAGAGGTAGCATCAAACGAATGGTTGTGGATCGATAGAGGATGATGTGAGGATGCTGCGCCAAAAAAGAAGTATGTCGATAGGATGATTAGTTAATTATTTACCGCCAAAATTTTCGAGAAAAAAAAACCGTCGAAATAGCGCGGACGCCGATATAATGGGTGGACGGGAAAATAGTGGGAAAATAGGCAGAGGAACAAAAATAAAGTTTGAATGAATTTAAATGTATTTGATGATTTTTATTTAACCGAACAAAATGTTTATTTGACATAGCTTAATTAATTAATTATCAGCAAAAACCATTGGACGGTTGAATAGGCTGGACGGGGATATAGTAAGTGGACGGGAAAGCAACCACGGCGCGAAATTGAAAAACCAAAATGGCTGATTGAGATAAAAGAAGGTATAATCAGAGTAAATAAATCGATCTCTAATGAAAGCATGAGATATTTACACTAATTCAGTAGTTAAATTAGTTGACAAACAAAAAGAAAATGATAAAGAGAGGCGACGAGTGCCCAGGAGGCGTCAGTGCTTTCGCATACTGTCAGTGCGGGTCGCCGCAGTGATCTAATTTTTTTTTCTCTCCGCACTGTTTTCTTGCGCCTCCTCCATTCTTCCCTGTCATTCCTGGGTGCGCTTGCAACTAATACCGGCAACCGCTTCCTTTATCCCCGGTTCTTCATCCGATTTCAGTGGGATTCGAACCCACGACCTGCTGCTGGTGCTGAAATCGAAGAAAAAGAGAGAGGAGGAAAATGCACGGGCCTGTCGACCAGGAGCCTCGGACCAGGGCGAATATTTCTTTAACTGCGAAGTTTCTGACAACGCTCTTTAGCTGTCCTTTGTAGCCGTATGAATGCGCGCTTGGGTGGATGCCAATGCGTAATTACTCCCTTTTTACACATCTACTCCACCTTGAGGGATTCTCCTAAATATTTGACCAACCTTTCCGCAACACGTCGATTGATCCCGTGCTAAATGTCGTCAAACGGCATTTCTGCATCAGTAGCCGTCAGTGCAGTAAAAGCCTGCTGTTCTTTTTTTCTCTCTCCCTTGGAAATTGGCTCGTGTAGCCCGTTTTTGGCTGAACAACATGATTTGCTTCTTAAGTTCATCGTAGCATGTCGAAGACACGTTACTGCTCGGATGTAACGTTGTTGCAAAAATTCACATGCTTTGTCGTCGCGTCCATTATTATCTGAGTAGTTAAGAAATTGCTCGCTTCTGCTACCAGCGTAAGGAAACAAAATTTTTTAGGCTTTATTTACTTCATGGCGGATTATGCGATGTGTTGACGCGCCACGCTATGGACGACTGAAAACCGCTTGTGCACTTCCGTTTTGAAGAAACCAAGCATCAGCGGTTTGTGCTGGTTTAAAAAAAATCGGGAGGGGGGGGGGGGGCACTTTGACGATCTAAAGTGCCCGAGGCTAAAGCCTTTGCACGCAACTTTGGCTGCTGCTGTTGATGCATCTGTGAAGGCATCCGACTGCTGCAAGGCGTCTGGCGAGAGAGCAGTGCGGCACTGGCGCCGCCTCAGCGCATGCGCAGTAAGCCACCAACAAGACGACGGCCGTAGGCACACACGAGGCGGCCATGGAGCGACTTGGATTGGCTAGTCATGACCATGACAAACTAGTGAGGACTAACTAGTCATGATTGGTTAATGAAGAACTAGTCATGATTGGTTAATGACTAGCCAGTAATGAATAATTAGTTGATGACTGGTTAATGACTAGTCAGTCGTGACTAATTAGTTGATGACTAACTAGTCATGATTGGGTAATGACTAACTAGTAATGATTAACCCGCCATGACTAAATAGTCAAGACTGGTTAATGACTAGTTGGTGATGACTAATTAGTTGATGATTAACAGTCATTATTGGCTAATGGCTAACTAGTCATGACTAATCCGCCATGACTAACTAGTCATGACTGGTCAATGACTAGTTGGTCATTACTAATTGATTGATGATTAACAGTCAAGACTGGCTAATTACTAACTAGTCATGACTAATTAGTTGATGACTGGTTAATGATTAGTTAGTCATGACTTGTGACTAGTAAAGACTAGTTATGACTTTTACTTCAGATGTAACAGACGGACTGAGAGAGTCATGACCGCGAGTACGAGACATTAACGGCTTTCGCCTTAATACTGTTTTGCGGTTCTGATAGTGGGGTGCTTTTAAGTTACATACCAGAAGCTCAGCAGTTGGCCCCAACAGACAATGGCTCGTGGGGTGTTGTTATACCCCTCTAACCAGTCACAGTACGGACAACGTAGTCAAAATGTTTATGTTTGGCTGTATTAAATAAGTTAGATGCACCAAAATTCTTTCACTAATAACTTCGCATTGTCTTTATTTTGGCTCAGGTAGCAAGGAAAGCATTAACAACCCACTACTTGCCTTATCTCTCAGGAACAGTGTGGGGTGTTTAGTGATGAACACTGAGCGCGTACTCACTGGGGACGAAGGAGCCATCACAAAATGGCAGGCTAACTCGCCCTGTTCTAACAGGGCCAGTTAGCCCGTTCACATCTGTTCTAACACGTGTGTGGCGGACATGAATACGGGCAAAGCTTCGTGGAAGACTGAAGATGCATCTGACTATAGCGCATGCGTTAGATAGTTTAGCACAGTTCAGTCGGGGATCCTATAACACGAAGAGCTTTCCGCTCATGCCCGCAGATAGTGGAACATGCATAAATGGCGCTCAGGGACCTTCACATACTACGCGATAGCGTACACAGCTCGTTCGGTCGAAAAGCCGTCGCCGTAACTTAGTACAGACAGGAAGGACTCAGAAACGTGACGGAAATGTTTCCAGAAGTTTCAATACAAGAAGGAAATTGGTCGACATTGCGGTTCGAACCCAGGCCCTCTGCGTGCCAAGAGCGCACGCAACGCATATGTGCCACAAAGGGTCGCTGATTCAAGCGTGTTTGAGGGGCAGTAAGTTAACGCGTTATGGTGTGTATGACAGTAAAGTGTGCTGGGGATGTGTGGTGATGCTAGAGTGATTAAAAATAAAAAACGAAGGAAAAGGCGCTATCGCTTCTACTCTCAAGGCGAAGCTTAAGCGTCCTCCTAACACCTGACAACCAGCCAGGGCATTCGTCGCTCACCGTCGATCTGCCGCGTCGGTCAAGTATCGCTGTCCACTGCCCGCGTTCACAGACAAAAAAAAAAGGAGGGAAAAAGGAAACCGTGAGATGATGTTCGGTGCTCCCAAGGCCACAGCCAGTCTGCGTCCGGATGTCCTTACCATTGTCCCAGTCATAGCCGATGCAGGGCGCATGGAGAAGCAGCGTGGCTTCGCACGCCGGCGGCGCGGCGCCGTCCTGGGACCGGAAGGCGCCAACCTGCGGCGAAAGATGACCCGCTGGCAGGGCCAGCCTCGGTTCCAGACGCATGGGACAGCGTCGTCCTCGTATCATGTGACGGCACTTTTTTTTTCTTGCTTATCGATACGTCGCCGCTCACCCCCTTGCCGTCAGAGTACCATCGGGATGTGAATACGAATCACCCTCGTTCCACTGCCTTCTTGGTGCGCCGAAAGCTCGTGAATGAGAGCTGTGAGCAAAAAAAAAAGTAGTCTTTTTGTACGCCGGTTTCCTCCTCGCTTAAACCTCGGCGCGCTTGAGTACTGGAACTGCACATTCGCTGTTCGATGCCCAAAGATGCAATACATGCGCTTTTATTTTTTTTTTTCTTTGTGCCTCGTGCCACCCAACACGGTACACGTCCATTTCGTGCGCATAAAGGTGTCGCAAGATAATCAATTTAATGAACAAAGAAAAACTTTTTTGCTGATTTTTTGTGCATGCTTGTATGTGCGTGCGTGTGCGCGTGTTGTGTGTACATGTGTGTACGTGTTGTGTGTGTGCATGTGTGTGCGCGTGCGTGCGTGCGTGCGCGCGTGTATCTGCGTGTGTGTGTGTGCGTGTATGTGTGCGCGTGTATGTGTGCGCATGTGCGCGTGTATGTTTGTGTGCGTGTTGTGTGTGTGCATGTGTGTGTGTGCGTGCGTGTGCGCGTGTGTGTATCTGCGTGTTGTGTGCGCATGTGCGCGTGTATGTCTGTGTACGTGTTGTATGTGTACATGTGCGCGTGTATGTGCGTGTGTGCGTGTGCGTGCGTGCGCGCGTGTGTGTATCTGCGTGTGTATGTGTGCGCATGTGTGCGTGCTGTGTGTGTGCATGTGTGTGTGTGTGTGTGTGTGTGTGCATGTGTGTGCGTGTGCATGTGTGTGTGTGTGTGCATGTGTGTGTGTGTGCGCGCACGTAAGTGTGCGAATGTGTGTGTATGCGTGTCTGTGTAGGTATGTAAGTGTGTCTGTGTGTTATCAAATCGAATAGGTTTCACTTAAGGAAGTAATTACTCGCTAGCATCCACCCGATGAATGCAGCAGAGTTTAGGCTGGCGCTTACATTATTGGCCTCGGTGCATGGCGCCATCTCTCGGCAAAGCCCGCGTGACGCTCGAAGCAGGGCCACGTGCGACGCTGAGCTCCGTCACGACGCGTCTCAGGCCGTTTAGCAGATGGCTTTGCGGCCCTGTTTGTGCACCATTGGCGGAATTAAATCGGAGACTTCAGCAACAAACCACCTCATCGAATGTGCCCAGTGTGGCAGGACGTCTCGGCTAGTTTAGCCGACGCTACAAGGGCGCAAAGTTGGCATTCCTCATCTGCCATTCAGTGCGTGTGTTGCCGCCTTTACGGACAGCACTGAAGCTGTTGCGCCACCAGCGAGAGGTAAGCGGTCACCAAACCTGGTGAAAAGATACAATCTACGCGACATGTGCAGAACTGTACAGAGCGCTAACACAACTCGGGCAAATGGGAAGAAATTAAGCGCCGGCTGGTCGGTTTGGGTCAGTGGTGGTGTATGCGCCGAGTTTCAATTGGTTTCTTGAACTATTAGAGAGTAGGTGAGCAGGAGGCTGAAAACGATGCGGAACAATCTTTTAGTGCTTGCATTCTGTGGAGGTATGTTTCAGCCAGCTCCCTCTGCGTCGGCTACTATTTACCCAACAGTTTAGAGCCAAAAACAAACCCTGAAATGCTCGCTGTATGCTCGACAGTGTGTGCCCTCTTCTGTGCCGCTCACCTAACCAAGCTACTCCCAGCTTCCTACTTCGCGGGCAGAAATTGGAGCATGGGAAGAGCTTAGTGGGCAGACACCCGGGACAGACCGAGCGCTATCGCGTACGTTTCTCTGTCTGTTCTGCGTGTCTGCACTAATCGATTCTCATGGTGTGTCGCCAACTGATCTAACATTTTACACTCCTGCAGAAATCGGAGCTTACACCGGGTTCTGTCACGCATACATTTGGCATTGAGGCCCAAAGCAATAAACCACCGCGGCAAAAGCATCAGTAACCCGTCGCGGTTACCACGACGACAAACGATCGAAATGTGAAACGAAAGAGGAGTCACGTGATGCAGCTTGCGTCCCTTGCAGCCGTAGAGACCAGATTTTTTTACCCTCACACGCAGGCTGCGGGCGCGCTCCTACTCTCGACACCAGTCGCCATCTGTCGGCGCGCGCGGCCCGAGGGACTGCGGGTCGCACCGGCGCCGCGCGTAAAACGCATGTTTACGTGCTCGCTTCTGCCGTTGTTGTGCTCCATCAGCTAACGTATGAGGGTGTGTGCTGTGTGTCACTACTCACATTTTCCCTCTTCCAGACAGTACTGCGGTTATCTTGTGAGCAGTTACTCGTTAACGTGACCTACGAGGGTAGTCGACCAGGTAGTGTACGGAGTGGAAACCGTCACTTCTAAGCAAATTTCTACGCTGTCGTGTCGTTTGTTGTCGCCTTTTACGTGCGATATCATCTATGATAATTTTATGCATCAGAATGTAGATCTCTTCATTTGACTCAGTGGAGTAGTAACTGGAGAGGCGAGCTGCAGACAGAAGGTTGTCCCGACGGAGCGTGCTTTTCCATCACAAGCACGTGTTCGGCATCCTTGCGCTGAGCTTGCTCTTGTTTTCATTAAACACATTTCATGCACAGGACTGTAAGCACGACCGCTACCGATTTCAGCTGCTTTTTCCGCACGCATGTCAGAGGGATCTGGGGGGTAAAGGTTTATCTATAGTATCTTTCTGCTGTTGGTATCTACACTAGTTTGGTTTGGTTTATTAAGGTTTTACGTCCCAAAGCGACTCAGGCTATGAGGGACGCCGTAGTGAAGGGCTCCGGAAATTTCGACCACCTGGGGTTCTTTAACGTGCACTGACATCGCACAGGCGCAGGCCATGTCAGTGCACGCATCGGCTGGCGCAGGACAGGGTTAATTGGAGAGACGTGGGAGAGGCCTTTGCCCTGCAGTGGGCGTAGTCAGGCTAATGATGATGGTGATGACATCGCACAGTACACGGGCCTCTAGAATTTCACCTCCATCGAAATTCGGCCGCCGCGGCCGGGATTGAACCCGCGTCTTTTGGGCCAGAGCCGAGAGCCGTAACCACTGAGCCACCGCAGCGGTGCGGTATCTACTTTATTCGTAGGAAAATACTATGCGCGATTTCATTACATTTTCCACACTTAGCCAAACGGCTACGCAACGCTCACACACGGCGAGAGCTCCTGAATAAAATAACGCGACTTCGGACCTCAGAATTAGTGAAAGCTGGATTAGCTGCTCATATCTATTCAAGCTTTGATAAATAAAGCGAAAGTACGTTTTTATGCACCAGGTTGCATAAACCATGACAAAATTTGTTTTCTGTGGGCGCTGCGACTCAGTTGAGCTCACAGCGGTAATTTGTTGATAAACTGGCGCGCCGACAAGAAAGCCCTGTTTGTGGAGAGGAGGCTTTATGGCCGGCCGGCAGGAAGGAATAAGAGTGCATGGGAATTGGAACTGCATGCTAGCCGCACACCTAATGCTTGATATTGAACAAAAAGTTTTTTTTTGCGGTGGAGCACAAAGACGGAATTCGATATAAGCACGAGCGCGTTCTAAGCGCCGGCACAGTTAACCTGAATGTGAAACTAAATGTCATTAAAACGCGTCAATGTTATCGCTTTGATAACGTAAATACTTCCTGCAACACAGCCACGCAGCGGAAGTATGCTCGACAATGTTTTTTTAGCGCCCGAAGCGCGGCTATATGCAGGCGCGGCCGCGGAACTGCCGCAGCCCCGCAGTCCCCAAAGAAACGCCCGCACCGCGGCGCGCCAGTCGGTGCAAAATGGCCGCGCCCGGGAGAGGCTCAAAAATCTGGTCTATACTGCTGCGTTCAGGTCTATGTTTGCGAGTAACTGCTCCAGAAGAATGGAACGGACAGCTGGTTGGTTAACATTCCTCTTGGGAATAAATACAGCGACAAAGAGACGGAATACACGAGGGAAATATACGCGCGTCCTGTCTAAAGTTCTATAGATCATCTTTAAAAAAACATACTGATCTGGGGACTTTAGTCTTGTCTATTTCCTCCCTGTATTTCGTCCTTAGCGCTGTAATTAACCTTCGGGCTTCCTCTAAAGTCCTACTTTTTGAGTCTTCCATCAATTTTGCCTCGCCTCGCCCTCTGCTAGCCGTCCTTATTAGCTTCGTTGGTAGAGCGGCTCTAGCCCTGACGGGCGGCGTTCCGGGTTCGAGCCTCGGAGAAGGATGAATTTCTCTTCTAAGTTTCTCAGAAAGCAGCACATCTTTCCTCTGTAGTAGTCGTGCGGCTGCATTCAGGTGGTCGCTAGCAATACGAGCTCCTATCCTCTGTAAACCCCCGAGGTAATGTAAGGTCAGTACCAGGATAAACGCTAGAAGCCGTAAGCAGCTGAGATTCCACGCGCTGCGCGCTCTGTGCGCGCAAATTCCGCGAACAACAAAGAGGCCCTCGACCTGCGCTGCCACCGCGGCGCTCGTCCACGTGAGTTTGCACGACGATTCCGAGAAGCTCAGCGCGGCAACGCATAATAGTCCGTGCAGCGCCATCCGACGAAACACTGGGGGCTCCGAACGAGTAGGGAAACAAGATAGCGGGATAGCTTTATATACACAAGCGTCGTCCGCTAATGTCGCGCATAGGCTCCTGAGCGGCGGCGCAGCGCGTGTTCGTATAATGCCACGCAGTCGGCCCGGCTCATCGATCACTGCTCGGCGCCCTCGCCGCCAGTGGGGGGAAGTGTTCGCATCTGCGGAGGACAGAGATCTGCGCGCAACACTGTGGCACAAAAATACACCTTTCTGCACGCTAACCTTCATGACTGATGAGCCGGCCGTGCCGCCATCGGCTTTTACCGCGTACGCTTGCACCAAACGCTGTGTCGCGACTCCACTCCGAGGGCGACCGACTCCGATGTGTATACGATCGCGCGCTTGTTTTTTCGCCAGTGGCGATGCTAACGGGCCCAAATGTGCCGCTGATGTCGTCCTCGGAGTCTCCTCTAACTCGTTCCTCCTGGACCACTGCGGACAAGACCGAAATTAAAGGGGAACCTCGACAGCCCACTTGTCTTTCCCTTTGGTTCCTCGCCGCCGCTCGTGGGATTACAGGATGAGGTTCGATGCGCCGCGGGCAGTAAAACGCTTGCGTTGCACAAGGTCAGAGGAGAGTGCGTTCAACACTGCATCGCCGACAGCCGGCGTCGGGACAGTCGCATGCCGATTTACCCCGGCACTTTTCAGAACGATGACCGCGCCCAGAGGAGGACGAATGCTTCGTGGACGGAGAGACGGCAGCTTTGACGGAAGGGAGCCTCGTACAACTCCCGCCTGAGAAAAAAAAAAAAAAGCGCTCAGTTCCTTTCGCACTGCCAATGTGCTCCATGAAATGACTTCCATATTTAAATGCGATTTAATTCGTCTTCTTTATGTAAGATTTCATCTCAATTCGCTTAATTCAAATTCAGGCAATGACAATCCCCTTTGTGGAGAGGAAAAAAGGCAACATAAGAGGCCCCCTGGCAAAGCCTTAGGCACACCTCGTATCACAACAAGTCGTGAACTTTCGCTGCAAAATGAATTTTTTACACTCACCAAAAAACAACACATGCGGAACGGTAGCTTAAAAATCAAGGGTACTAACAAAATCAGGCACGGTCTCTGTCAACGGTTTAGAGACCAAAGTGTTCCATTCTGAGTCATGCAGGGTGGCTCGTTGTGCATCGCCATCATTCAAAATCTATTCAAGGGTTGAGGATCTCTCATCCTCAACCCTCGGAAAGTTCAGACTGCCACGGATGCTGCGAAAACCCCACTATATAGCTTCGAAGCAAGGCCCCTGGGCTCCTTACTTTTAACGAAGGCTGCGCAACACAAGGGCAGACACTCTAAATGGAAGCGATATCCCCTTTCAATAAATACCCGAGGGAAAATATCGTCACTCAACAACATGAGAGTAATACTAGGCGCTTGACTTAAGCAGCAAGGATCATCATCAGCCTGACTACACCCACTGCAGGGCAAAGGCCTCTCCCATGTCTCTCCAATTAACCCTGTCCTTTGCCAGGTGCGGCCACAGTATCCCCGCAAACTTCTTAATTTCATCCGCCCACCTAACTTTCTACCACCCCCTGCTATACTTGCCTTTTCTTGGAATCCACTCCGTTACCCTTAAGGACCAGCGGTTACCTTGTTTTCGCATTATATGTCCCGCCCCAGCCCATTTCTTCCTCTTGATTTCGACTAGGATGTCATTAACCCGCGTTTTTCCTCACCCACTCCGTCCGCTTCCGATTTCTTAACGTTACACCTATCATTTTTCTTTCCGCAGCTCGCTGCGTTGTCCTTAAGCTGAACCCTCTTCGTTAGCCTCCACGTTTCTGCCCCATGGGTGAGTACCGGTAAGATACAGCTGTTGTATACTTTTCTCTTGAGCCGCCGCGGTGGCTCAGTGGTTATGGTGCTCGGCTGCTGACCCGAAAGACGCGGGTTCGATCCCGGCTGCGGCGGTTGAATTTCTTTGGAGGAGAAATTCTAGAGGCCCGTGTACTGTGCGATATCAGTGCACGTTAAAGAACCCCAGGTGGTCGAAATTTCCGGAGCCCTCCACTACGGCGTCTCTCATAGCCTTAGTCGCTTTGGGACGTTAAACCCCATAAACCAAACCAAACTTTTCTCTTGAGGAATATTGGTAAACTGCCTTCATGACCTGAGATAGCCTGCCACATGCGCTCCACCCCGTTCTTATTCTAGTTATTTCCCTCTCATGATCCGGATCAGCGGTCACTACCAGCTCTAAATAGACATATTCTCTTACTACATCCAGCCCCTCGCTACCAAGTGCGAAGTGCTGTTCCCTTGCTAGATTGTTGAACATTATTTTGGTTTTCTGCATTTTAATTTTTAGACCAACCGTTCTGATCTGCCTGTCTAACTCATTCATCGTGATTTGCAGTTCATGTCTTGAGTGACTTAGCAAGGCAATGTCGTCAGCGAATCACAGACTAATTAGGTATTCTCCATTACCCCTTCCTTAATTATTGTAATTTCATTGTTGAATTTATGGAGGACTAGGGTAGCTGTGCAGTCGTTATAAATATCTTCCAATATTTTCACACAACACTCTTCTACACCCTGAGTCCGCAATGCCTGCCTTCCAGCTGAGGTCTCCACTGAGTCAAAGGCTTCCTCATAATCAATGAAGGCTATAGGGGTTGGATATATTCTGCGCATTTCTCTATCACCTGATTAATAGTGTAAATATGGTCTATTGTCGAGTAGCCTTTACGAAAGCCTGCCTGATCATTTGGTTGATTGAAGTCTAAGGTTGTCATGACTCTATTAGCGATTACCTTAGTAAATAACTTTGAGGCATCGGAGAGTGAGCTGATTGGTCTGTAATTTCATTGCGAAAGCAATACTGCGCTAGGTTTTGAGCCTTCAGCGTCGTCCCGGCGGATCCATGTTTGATCTTTAGCTTGACCTCTGTTGTGGCGTTCATTGATGCGCTCTGACATAGACAGCGTTGTAGACTGCGTTGATTTGGAGGAAGGCAAAGGCGCCTTACCAACTCTGTCGTTTACTGGACACCTCAGTAGCACTTTAAGCTAATTCCGGCGTTCCGTGCAGCACTCAGGCTTTCGCCTTTCACTACTGTAGTCGCTAAACTTGCTCGTAATTTGCTTTCGCAACCTTCCGGGCATAACCAAGCTAAGCCTCTGCCAATTTTTTCAAGTCCTTGACGCCTCCTTTCTTATGACTTAAGATATATAATGTTAGCGTTCTTCCAAGCTTCTGGTGCGCTCAAGGACACAAGGCATTTCGTATACAGTTGCGTGGCTAGTTTTTCTAGCACAATCTCCCCTCCGTCTTTCAACAAATCTGTTGCTACCTGATCCTCACCAGCTGCTTTCCCTCGTTGCATTGCTTCAAAGGCTTTCTTTACTTCCTCTTTTTTTGCTGGCGGGATGTTCCATTGCTGCGCGCTATTGTCCCTCTCATTAATGTTTTTACTGCATTGGCTACTCTATAGATTTGTGTAGAAATCTTCGGCTATTTTAACTATCTTATCCATATTGCTAATGGGATTGCCATTTTTGTCTCTTAGTGCACACATCTGGTTTTTACCTATGCCTAGCTTCCTCTTCACTGCTTTCAGGCTATCTCCGTTTTTTAGAGCATGCTCGATTCTCTCCATATTAAACTTCCTTATGTCGGCTACCTTGCGCTTATTTGTTAACTTTGATAGCTCTGCTAGTTCTATTCTGTCTGTAGAGTTAGACGTCCACGTGCTTTGGCGTTTCTTAATTAGATCTTTAGTCTCCTGAGATAGCTTGCTGGTATCCTGTCGAACCATCCTACCACCTACTTCTACGGCGCACTCCGTAACGACAGCTGTGCGATTATTGTTCATTGTTTCATCATTACGGTCGTCTTCTTCATTTAAAGCGGAATATCGGTTCTGCAGCGAAATCCTGAATTCCTCTACCTTCCCTCTTAATGCTAACTCGTTAATAGCCTTCCACTTCACTACTTTCCTCCGTTCCCTCTTCAGATCTCAGCTAATACGAGACCTTACCATTTTGTGGTCGCTACAACGCACCTTTCCGAGAATCTCCACATCCTCTACGATACCAGGGTGAGCGCACAGTATGAAGTCTATTTCATTTTTAGTCTCACCACTGGGGCTCTCCCACGTCCACTTCCTGTTTTCTCGTTTGCGGAAGAAGGTATTCGTGATCCGTAAATTATTTCTACCTGCGAACTCTACTAATAACTCTCCCCTACTATTCCTACAATCTATGCCATAGTCACCTACCGCCTGGTCTCCAGCCTGCTTCTTGCCTACCTTCTCATCAAGGATAGATGTACGAAATGCTCACGGACCACAAATATCACATACGATGCAGATGGTACGTTTTCTATTCTACTCGAAACGCGTGTAACAAGCAACCTTCTTCCACGATACCAAATAGGTCAGGACAACGGCTCAAGAGGTAGGAACCTACCTAGTAACTGCGTTTCGCAATTACTCATGTTTCCATAGCTTCGACAAAGCTCCTTTCCCTGAACTTGTAAGGCGACCCACATTCCGAAAAATATTTTGAATTAAACAATTCCAGTTCACCTTTGAAATATAGGATTGCAGTTTTCGGTAATCGCAGGTTATAATATACACTGCTTCCACACGTGAGATACATTTATCCCGAAAATATGATGACGTTACGTCATGCGTCGGAGAGCATTAAATAAAGCTCACGATTTTTTTTCTGTCATAGTCTTCTAACGTCTCTTTCAGCAGAAATACCTCACATGATCAAGCGCTAGTGTAGGCGCGAGCGAGCAGGGCTGGAATGAAGGCGACGTTCCAGACCGCGAGGCAGCAGCAAGCTAACGAAGTGAGCAATATTATGTTTTTATTTTATTATTTCATTAAAAATTTATTCCTTAAACGTACAGGATGACAGGAGGAGTTTGTAGCACCAACACAATATAATTTTAAAAGAAAACAGTCTACTGAGCCCGCACACAAACCAGGGAATGAAAGCAGAAGAACTGCAGATTGGATGAGTTGGTAACAATTCATGATGGTTCAACAGTGCTAGCAAACAGGACAGAGTAAGAGAACGGACACACGGAACGGCGCTGAACTTGCAGCCGAGTTTTATTGGAGGCACGCATTTCAATTTATACAACTCTAAAGCTGCGCACATGCGCAATGTGAAACGAAAGCGCTTGACCAGACCCGCTGTTTCGACGTCTAGTTTTTGTTTTGCTTTGTTTTTCTGGTGAGGGCAGGGTAGTCACTTCTCTGTGAGGCCGAAGTGGTAGATTAAAACGCTTCACAGACAAGGCACATGGTTATTTA